>NC_047132.1:3671993-3971993 GCF_009829125.3 Periophthalmus magnuspinnatus
GAGGGACAGAAGGAGAGAGAATAGAAACAAGAACTAAATGTTAATGTTGTCACAAGCTCGGACAAGAAAAAGATGTAGTAGTTACTTCATAGAATTCTTTGCATGCTGCTCTGCCTTTGTGTATTGAATCATTGCAGAAACAGACTCTGGTGACTGATAAGGGTGGGCACAAACCCACGTAGCAAACCCACAGAGCAATTCAAGGCATAATACTGGATCCACAAGAACGAAAAAGACACATTTTGACATTAGACATGCATTTCAAAGTGCACTATGTACATTTTCTGGTGGAGGATCGCCCATAGCATTTTCTTGTCTCCAAGGAAATGTTATGATTTTGCCTGAAACTTTCCCCACAGTATCATATTTATCTGTCTTGTATTTGTGTTTGTTTTTTTTGCTTGTACTTGCAACTTGCAAAACTTAGCCTGATGATATATGTCCCTTGATGTCTCTATGGGGATATGTTTGGAGTGACTACCCCACTCACAATAAAAATGGATGTATTCCAGATTTCTTTCAACAACAACTTCCAAAACTGAATTGATTTTAATGCTATATTGTTGGTAAAACATACATACATTTGCATTATTGCTTATTTTTTAAAGGGTACAAGTGAGGCTTATGCGCTTTTTGTTGAAATTTGACTTCTTGACTTTTAGATTTCTTCTCGTCTTGACATTTTCAGGCACAGTTTAGAAACATGTGTCATATATTGCTAAAATATACTTAGATTTATTAATGAGATGATCCCAAAAATATCAAAATATAAATTTTGTTCACCCACTTCATAGGTGTAAATTAGCATTCATGCCATAACCATACCATACTCCTTGAAGACATTCCTACTGGCCTAATCTATATTATGATTCTTTATCAGATTTATTACTTCCTGTGTATTCATTACTACATTAATGTCCTCCTCTGTAACAGATATGGTCTTCTCATATTTCCTCAACCCATGTCCCAGCCACATGTACTACCAGCCCGTCCTAGGCATCCTTCATATTATCATGTTCGTGTGGGGGGACATCTCCACGCTGGCTTAAGAGTTCAAACATGGATTGGTCACACTTGTCCCATGGTATCGGGTTCTATGTCTACTTCCTTTCCCGCTCCCCATAGTGAAGAGATCCTAACAACACCGGTATCGATTCAGTCTGCTGAAGCCTCTCCACTCAAATCACACTCTAAATGGCAGGCCTATGCAAAATCAACTTTAACCATAAATGTTGTAATGATTTTCCCTCATCATTAACTTACTCAAAGTTGTATTCTGTTAAATTATGTATGTATTAATGTATGTAATGTAATTATAAATGTATTTAGTAATTTAAATAAGGGATAGTACATATTAAAAATAAGTATATTCAGTTCAACTTATTTAAATGTATTTTTGTAAAGTCCAAAATCACAACAGCAGTTGGCTCTTAGGGCTGAACATGAGAACTGATTTAACCAACAGAAAGTTAGAAAATCAAAAATTAAACAAACATTGGCCAATAACAGACAAGTAAATTAATCAACAGAAAACAAGCAAATGGAGAACTGTCCCAGAATATCCCTTGTCCTTAGACCCTCCTTCTTGGCAAGGAAAAACAAAAAAACAAAAAAAAACAAAAAAAGTGGGGAAAAAAAGAAATCTCAAGAACCACAGTGAAGGAGAGATCCACTCCCGCGGACGGGCAGCTGCAAATGTGTCCAGGACTAATGTGCATCAATTTACAGATAGATTTCCAGTCTGTAGGGGCAGAGCCACTCAACTAAGGGACAGAGGGAGGTTTATCTACGGTAGGGTGGGGGAGGGGGTCAATTGGGTCATCCAGTCAGGTGAAGGAAGGATGCGGGTCCACAGAACAGAATCAGGGCTCAGGAAGGGATTTAGGGTCCAGTCAGCGGCCAGGCATCTGTTGGGACAGGGAACAACATATTTTACATATACATACATATATATACATACACACACACACACACCTGCACATTGCAGTATTTTTTGCCATGGGCTAATTTCTATCAGTTATCCCTGGATAGGCTGATAGCAGAAGTCACGTTAAACATACAATACAGCAAAGTGTGTTTATGTTAATTTATTAAATATGCACATAAACACATAAACAATATATATTTATTAATGTGCAAAAGTTGGCCATGCAGGTTAATTTTTATCCGTTGTCCTATTGGCAGGTTGATGGCAAGGCACTCAGTCCATACATAAGTCAAAGACATTAAAGATCAGTGAAATACAAAATGTAGTCAGAAATTAGGACATGCAAAAGCACACACAGGCACAAATATCAGGACAACACTCAGTAAGAACTTGTAGCCTATCATTAATCAGTTCTAGTATAGCCTCTGCAGCTCAGTGAGTGAATTCTAAAGGTTCCGAGTTTTCACATGAGGCATGGTCTGTCCATATACAGAGACTGACAAAAACTTGTGTGTGTCTCTACAGAGTATGACACTGGCAGCCCAGGTTCAGATGTGATTGTAATACCTTTTTAAAACTGTAAGAGTGCAGGGTACATACAGCTCCCTTAACTGACACATATAACCATGTGTTTTTGATGATCAGATTAAATTTTTGGGTTAACTTATCATTCCTGCTATGTAATTTTTACTGACCATGTACATTTAACCACTGATGTATCCACCTCAATAAGTTCATTCTTCAATAAACCATCGACTTGATTTTTTTCTGGTCCCTGGTGTCTGGATGAGAGAGGGCCAGCATGGTATAAATCACTTTAGCTAAGTTGTGGCTACACAAATAACGAAATGATTGGCAACTTTATATGTTGAGCCGATAAGCGTTGCAAAACAAAGTGAGTGCGCTAGCCACAGCTATTTCCTCTTTATCAATAGACAGCACTTGCAAGAAACTAAGCAAGACACCAAAATGAAATAAATGCAGATAAACCAGAAGTATTTATGCTAGCTTTAGACATGTCTTATCAAACTTGTCAAACTTGGATTTACTAAACGTCTTTTTGTGAATCGGCCTTATGAGTATAATCAAAATATTATTTAGATTTAATTAATTAAGAAAACATTTGTAATGCTTGGGTGATAGCAGTGGACTGAGAGCCTTGCTCAGGGCATGGAAACGCAACTCAGCTGCAGGGAGCCGCACCAAAAAGAACTGTTCCAAGGTGACCCCAATTGAACCGTACCAGTGAAGAGACTTACCAAGAAGCTTATGTATCTTTCTGGAAGTGGCACGTCACCTCCATTATTCCATGGAAATACAAAGTTAACATACCTTGGAATATTCTTCAGCCTTACTGTGGAAGATTATAGCTAGGAGCAACATATCTACAGAAACAAGCCAGAAGAAGCCAAATAAGAGTCAGGTTTGTGGAGACGCAAGCCCACTCACAGTAAGGACGCATGTTTTTTCTATATTTTACAGTGCAATAAAATCCTGCTGCTATGTAATCAAATTTTTTTGGCTAAAAAGTTACATAATGTGGCTTCGCATTCTGGAATCTGGTGCATGTTCCAGTAGTAGTAGTAGTAGTAGTAGTAGTAGTAGTAGTAGTAGTAGTAGTAGTAGTAGTAGTAGTAATGAGATTACCAGATTTGACAACAAAAATGCTTAGAACAAGTCTGGTGGTAATTTATGTACTTAAAAGCCTGTGAAGTAACAGTCGTAGGAAAAAATTTTATTTTCTGGAGCTCAGAGGTAAAAGACTTTTTTACAGAAGATCATTGAATGTGAATTAAGCTAAATGCAACTCCGGGTATGTTCTAATGAAGGAACAATGTTAAAAAAAAAAAAAAAAAAAGTATAAAAGATAAATTTGGTTATACCCAATTTTTTCATGTAATCAAGTCAAATTTTCTTGGCCCAGTATAGATATATGTTAAAAACAGCTCTTAAGGTCTTTAAGAGAAGAGAACCTTTATTTTCTCCCACAATGGGAAACTTACAGTTTTGCAACACAGAGTTTAAGAAAAACAGGAGTGGAAATGTGCAGTTAGAATAAAATGAGGCTATGTGTATGATACCTATCTACAGGGCAGCATATAGATTTCAGTGAATTCTGTCAGTGGTGATTCACATTGTTAGGCTGTGTGCTGTCTGCATTTAATTATACTGTTTCTATCAGCTGTGAACCAGGATGTTGGTGCATCGTTAGCATGCTAGTTGTTGTTGGCAGTGGCTCGACAGTGAAACACATGTCTTGGTATTAACATAATGTATTCTCTCAGCAGCTTTTACAGTGGGTTTGAATCATTCCCCTTGCACATCTGCTTGTTGTATGTGATAATACAAGCTGCACCACATTGAAACCGCGATGAAAACTGTGTCTTACAAATGACCAAACTACAAGTCGATAAGCCTGTCAACACCACAACCACTAAACACTGCTACAATTCGCTACAAATGTGCTCAGAGACAACATGGATTACCCTGGAGGTGGCTCAGGCTAAATAAGAGATGATACAGATGTTTTATGTTATCATGTTAGGGAGACATACACTTACAAAGATGTGCTGTTTTGTATTGGAATACATTTTACAAATCATTGTTAAGGTTGTGGACCACAGAGTTCTTCTTGGTGAAATTAATATATCTGTATATGATTCTCATGCATGTAAAAATATATTGAAAAACTATGACGCAAGATGCAGATGAGTCAATGGCCTGTAAATTACTGAAATCATTGTTAACTAATTGTGAATGTTTCTGGACAGACTCACAGACATGCCAAAACCTCATGCCAGATCGCTGAAGCAAAGCATGGTGGGCCTGGTTAGTACTTGGATGGGAGACAGTTGAGAATACCAGGTGCTACAGGGAGGCGCCAGTAGCATAAAATGTTGTTGTTGTGTCCCTAGGGAAGACACATCACCCACATTGCCTAGAATGAAAGTAGTGTGTGCGAGTATTGGAAGTGGTCGGAGGGGCCGATCAATTCAATTTCAATTCAATTCATTTATTTTTGTAACACCCAAAATCTCAACAACAGTTGTCTCGAAGGGTGTTCATGTTTTGGTTGATGGGGGAAACCGGAGTACCCGGAGGAAACCCATCCAGGCACGGGGGGAAACATGAAAAGCTCCACACAGAAAGGCCTGGCGACCTGGGGATCGAACCAAACCCTCTTGCTGTGAGACATGAGTGTTGCCACTCAGCCACTGTGCTGCCTACACACAAAAACAAAACAACAGGAAAAATCAGACAAAACAAGAAAAATCGGCCAGGCGAGGAGGAAGAAGACCAGACGAGGAGGAGGAGAGCCGGGCGAGGAGGAGGGCCAGGCGGGGAGGAGGAGAGTGTCCAGCTGTCATCGGGGCATCTGAAAGAGATACACTCTACAGGGGGAGTGGGACAGGGGACAACATGTGAATAGCATTGGTGATGAGAAAATAGGACAAAGCAGAGGATAGTGCTCAGGTTGCCATACTTCCCCCAGCTAGTTATCTCCTACTGCAGCCTATCTTATCCCGGGTTTTAATGTCCCTAACTCCCTCACTATGTAACCTGGTCATAAGCTATACCGAAAGAGGAAGGTTTTAAGCCTGGACTTAAATACAGAGACTGTGGGGGCCTGTTTAACATCAGCAGGGAGTTGATTCCATAGCACAGGAGCTTGGTAACAGAATGCTCTCCCTCCCACTGTACTTTTGGACACTCTAGGAACCACTAATAGTTCTGCATTCTGAGAGCGGAGTGCTCTGTTTGGCTGGTACGGGACAATAGCATCTTGCAGATAGGATGGGGCCATACCGTTTAGGGCTTTGTATGTCAGGAGGAGGACTTTGAATTTGATTCTAAGCTCGACAGGAAGCCAGTGCAGATATTTTAGTACAGGACTGATGTGGTCTCTTCTTTTAGTTCCTGTTAGGACATTTTGGACCAACTGGAGGCTCCTTATAGTACTTTTGGGGCAGGCGGCGAGCAGATAATTACAGTAATCAAGTCTGGAAGTAACAAATGCATGGATGAGTTTTTCAGCATCGTTTTTAGGTAAAATATTATTATTATTATTATTTAATTTTAGTTATATTTCGCAGGTGAAAGTATGCAGTTTTACAAGCTAGGTTTATATGGGCTGTGAATGAGAGATTTTGATCAAATAGGACTCCAAGATTTTTTACAGTAGGGCTAGAAGCTATACTCACATTGTCGAGTGAGATCATCTGGTCCGACAGAGAATCTCTTTGACCTTTGGGACCAACGACAATGACCTCTGTTTTTTCAGGATTTAATAGCAGGTAATTCAAGGTCATCCAGGTTTTGATGTCCTTCACACAGGCACTGAGTTTATCTATTTGATCAGTCTGATTTGGTTTCATTGATAAGTACAGCTGAGTGTCATCAGCATAGCAGTGAAAATTAATGCCATGTTTTCTGATAATGTTACCCAATGGCAACATATACAGAGTAAATAGGATTGGACCAAGCACAGATCCTTGTGGAACTCCACAGGCTACTTTAGAACAAGGAGAGGTGCTCTGGTTTATACTAACAAACTGGTACCTATCTGATAGATAGGATTTAAACCATTTGAGGGCGGTCCCTCTGATTCCAATGTCATATTCTAACCTCTGCAGTAGATTGTTGTGATCAATGGTGTCAAACGCTGCACTGAGGTCCAGTAGGACCAGGACTGAAGCCAGCCCGTGACTAGCAGCTAGTAGTAAATCATTTGTTACTTTAAGCAGTGCAGTCTCTGTGCTGTGGTGAGCTCTGAATCCAGATTGAAATTTTCAAATATATTATTGTCCTGCAGGTGGCGGCAGAGCTGTTTCAGCACCACTCATTCTAGAATTTTTAAGAGGAAGGGAAGATTAGAGATAGGTCTATAGTTGACTAGTTCATCGGGATTTAAGTTAGTTTTTTTCAAAAGGGGTTTAATCACAGCATACTTAAAGGACTGAGGAACGTAGCCATTTTCTAACGACATATTTATTATGTTATGGATGGAATCTATTATTAGGGGGAGGGCTTCTTTGAGGAGTCTGATTGGAATAGGGTCGAGCAAACAGGTTGATGGTATGGACGACATGATGACTGAGGTAATCTCCACCTCATCAACAGGAGTAAACTTATCTAATATTATTAGAGGATCCATCCAGACTGGATTAGCTCAGAGCTGATTTTTGGAGTAGCTTTGTTGATTTTGTCTCTAATGGTTGTAATTTTGTAATCGAAGAAGTGAAGAAAGTCATCACAACTAATGTCCGAGGGGATAAGAGACTCATTAGCAGTGTGGGAGTTTGTCAGCCTGGCTACAGTGCTGAACAGAAATCTGGGGTTATTTTTGTTTACTTCTATTAGATTTGAATAGTATCTAGTTCGGGCTTTCCGCAGAGCGGCCTTATAAGTGAGCAGGCAGAGCTTCCATGCCTTCAGAGACTGCTCAGAGCGCGAGCGGCGGCAAAGCTTCTCTATGCGTCTTACATGTTGTTTGAGTGTCCTGAGCTGTAACGTGTACCATGGAGCCGGAGGTCTTGGTTTAATGCTTTTCTGTTTTAGCGGAGCTACAACATCAAGAACAGATTTTAAGGTGAGCATTGTTCTGTCAACCAATTGATCAGTGACAATTGGATTCAAATTATTGTCATTGTCACATGACATATCTTTCAGTAATGGCTCAATAATTTCTTTAAACTCTGTAACCGATTTATCTGATAATGTTCTTTTCATTATAGTTGCTGTGGGACTGGATAGTGTTTTAGTATAAATTGAAAGGTAATTAAGAAATGGTCAGAGAGTATAGGGTTTTGAGGAAGGACAATTAGATCATTAATCTCAATACCGTAGGTTAGAACGAGATCTAGAGTGTGATTGTGACAGTGAGTCGGCTTATTCACACTCTGGGTGAAACGATCCCATCCAGGAGTGCACCAAAAGCATTACTGAGGCAATCACTGCCGTTATCTACATGTATGTTGAAATCTCCAACTATAACAATCCTTTCCCAATTCAAGACTAAACTTGAAATGAAATCAGAAAACTCTGTCAGGAAGTCGGCATATGGATCAGGAGGTCAATAAATTATTATAAATATAACAGCTTTTTGGTTTTTCCAATTGGGGCACGTAATGGAGAGTGCGAGGCTTTCAAAGGAGAGGTAGGTATAGTTAGGTTTGGGGTATGTATAGTTAGGTTTGGGATCAGTGTACCCCAGGGCAGCGATCAGTGTACCCCAGGGCAGCTCTGGCTACAATAGTAGCTTACCACCACCGAGTGTGAAGTAGAAAAGTGCTATATTGGACGAATGAGAAAGAGGAGCTTTATGAAATTGTTTCAAAGTGATTCAGAAAAATTGGAAATAAATATGAAAAAGTGTTTCTGTTGTAAATATTCTCTTTCAGATGTCCTCAAGCAACATTGTAATCTAAACAACTCATCAAATACCAAAATAATTTGTTGCAGTCATACACATATTACCTTTAACTTGAACCCATTGCAACACTGCTGCCAATCAATGCTTTAAATATATGTATTGTAATATTATAAGATTGATGTGTTTACCATAATTAACAAAAGAAAATTTGAAAAAATTGTTTGTTAAACAATTGATTTCCGTGTTAGTCTGAGACTGCAGCCTGAGGCACTTCTGTCTTTTACACTTTTGAGTAAAACTATACCTTTGCATACACATAAATTCCAGTAGGAAAAATAAAAACAAAACATTGAGTGTTTGTACAAGTAATTTCAGAGTTCACATTTTCTCTTTCTAAACAATGAAATCCCCAGGTCTACATACAGATTAGGTAAATCCCCAAAATGGCTGGATGATTAGGCTAACGAGTAGAATTGGGCTAAAATAATGACAGACGCAGTGGAACATCAAGTAGAAGGGAAAGAGCCCCAGGCCTGAGAGATCTGGACTGAAACTTTTATAGACAGTTTTACAATTCTGTCTATAATGCCACACCGTTCATAATGCCACACTTGTAAATGCAAAGAAAGAGGGTATAAAACAATTATAGTTGTTTTTTTTTATTTGTTTTTTATTCAGAGGTGCAGCATGTAACTTTTCCAGAGGTGTCTTCTTGTCTTTCATGAAGAAGAATGTTTCACAATTATGGCATATAAGCTGTTTATTCTGTATTTAAAGGGCATGCTTTTAATTTTCTCTCCATGTATTTGAGGAAAATTTATCTTGCCCCAGTACGTATTAAAGTATTCACTATGCTATTACCTGATAATATGGAAGTACAAAGCTTAGCATGCTCGTTGTTGATAGCTTTAACTGTGATTGCACTGGGAGTGGGGTTGCCTCTCCACAGATTTGACCTGTAATGGAAAGGACACATATTGGCCTTTGAAAATTCTCTTGAGGACCTCTGTTTTGTCATTTCGGCTTTTTGCACTCGAAAGAATGCCTTTGTTTAGACAGCACACATTATTTTGCATCAGTTGTGCCCCCTATACATGGATTTAGCACGCTGTTGAAATGAAGCAATGAAAACAAACCATTGAAGGAAAAAAAGTCACCTAAGCAACTAATATAAGCATACAGTTGTAATGAACGGCAGTCTCAGAACCAGTTTAGCAATGATTTATGGACCTTAAAACTGCGTAGAATTTCTACATGTGATAGAACAAAATTGAAATGGAGTCATTTCTGAGGCTCAGAGCAAGAGGATGTCAGTTTTGCATAATATGTGTTGTTTAATGCCATACTGTGGAACATTCCACAGTGCAAAGCAATAACATTTCCATGGAGATAAGCAGGCATTTCGGTCATTGCTGAGCTTAAAGTGTCTAAACTAATTTTAAGCTAGTAACTAGTAGCATGGCCTCATGTAAAATTGTGGAAAAAAGTGCATATTTGGAACTGTCAGCAATGTGAGGAAATCAAGACAAATCAAGATAAATGAACATTATTGTTTTAGCTCATTCTGTAAAACGTGCCTTAAGTGTCACAGTTATTCATTCAAACTCAGTCATTTCCCATCTTACAATTTCTATAAGTGCAGCTATTCCTTTTGATGATACACCTTTCCGGAAGTGACACCAGTCCAATCCACACAGAGACAAGTTCTCTCACAAAACCACGATTTGTATGTCCTGACCACATGTTTAAGTACTTCCAGTGTGAATGAGCATGAAGCTATGTAGCTAAACTGTCCGGCTCTGTATTTCTGATGTAGACACAGTTTGTAAACAGTGAGTCCGTGTCTGGTTGGAGCTCGATGTGTCATTTGAGAAGCAGTTAATGCATCATGGTGTGTATGCGACAATCATGTACATACTTAAATCTTGTACACATTGTATATTAAAGTGGCTATAAAACATGGAATCCACTTTTGGAGTTTCTTGTGATATCTGGCCGCAATGTCACAGAGGAGGGTAGAAACATTTGTCCCAAAGGCTGTTACCCTCCTCAGTCAAACTGTCCTGACATGGGACTGCCTGACTCTTCCTTCCTGATCCTGACCTATCCCCCCTGTTCACTTTTGCAGCAAGACAGCATGTTTACATTCTAGTTACAATATAGATAAAGTTATTTGATTGATTGATTCCTCTTCAAAAACATAGATGGAGTTATGTTTTGTTTCATTTGTTTGAGTAATATTGCACATTTAGGCAAAATGTCTGTTCTGTCAAGTGATGACATTAGGTGGAGGCACTGTTCTGTGTTTTTAAAGTCAATTTATTATTTACTACTATTTATTGCCGCTTGTGCCTTTACAGTATGTTGGCGTAAACGCCATTACACCAAAGTGTTGCTCGGCTGGACCATGCTCTCGACCCCGCTTGGATAGCTACTGTGAAATAGTAAAAGTGCCTTTCTATTCACATTCATGGTGGTGAGGCAGGTTAAATGTCTTGCTAGATCTGCCAACCTGTGGGGTCAATAGAGCTGATCCCTCTACCAATTGAGCTAATTTTGAGAGCAAGATTCAAACTGCCAACCTTTAGATCAGATAATACTAATATAATAATAATAATGTCCACAGTAGCTCAGTTGGTAGAGTGGTCATGTTATCAAGCAATATTTTCTCTTCTCCCAAAAAGGCTAGGCAGTGCTGCTGAATCTTGCATCTATCACATTATTATTATTATTTATTTTATATTATATATATATATATAATATATATATATATATATATATATATATATATATATATATATATATATATATATAATACTATACTAAAAAATTTAACCACACAGTGCTGACTGGACTGATAACAATACAATAATAAAAACTCTAGAATGTCTCCCCCTTCACCAAGTTGCAGAAGTGAAAGTAGTACTAAAAACTTTTACAACCCGTATCTCTCACTGCCTGTGTTGCCATTGTTGCTCCGCGTGCCTTGTGCCTGGCTTCTCCAGAGGGGTTGGCAGGACCTGGCTGGCTGCAGATGACATCAGGGGCCACTTGCCTCGTAAATGGGCCCCTGCTCTGTGGGTGCATCCACAGGGCCGGCTGCCAGGGCCTGGGTGTGGGCACAGGCAGATCATTAGTATACTTTTTATGGGTGCCGGGGGGTGGGTGCATGGTCCTACATGGATGCAGACGTGGGGAACTGGAGTGTGTGTGGAGCAAGGACTTTGATTGCAACCAGACCAGCGGCAGCGAAGTGTGGCGCGTTGAAAGACAGAGAGCTTTTGTGAGTTTGATATGAGGTTTTACGAGGATGGTGAGTATGGACTTGGCCTGCTTATATTGTAATTCTGCTAACATGGTTTCCGAGAAGCTGCAGAGGTTTTGACATGTCTGCAAAACCAAGGATGTGTAGATGGAGAAAACTGATAGTTAGCACTCCCCCCCCCCCCCCCATATATATATATAATATATATATATAATATATATATATATATATATATATATATATAATAGTATATATATATATATATATATATATATATATATATATATATATATATATATATATATATATATATATTATTTATTTATTTATTTATTTATTTATTTATTTATTTATTTTATTTATTTTTTTTTTATTTTTTTTTCAAAAACAACCAATGGCCACCTATGGTTGAGAACCATTACTTCATTTACACTTGTTTGGTCAATTCTTTGGTCCTGTTTGAGCCCAGTTTAATCCAGATACAGACTTTGTTTAGTCTTGTTTAAGGCGGGGCTTTGCCCTGGTCTAGTCAGTTTTGTTCTGATATTTAGTCCTAGTTTAGTCTAAATTCTCATTTGGTTTGTATAAACCAAACCCTTAGTTAATTTTGGTTCCTTTCTGCATTATCTTACACAGACATCATTATTTTGAGTTTATCAAATGTATAAAGTTCCCTCGAAGCTGCTTTGTACTGGCACAAAAATCTTCTATCCAAATGTGTCTGACTTTGTTTACAATATTTCAGTGGGTCCAGCCTATTCAGTCACATCATATGTAGTTTGGTTTGAATCATTGAGACATTCTCCCACCCTCCTAAGACCTCACCAGTGCACACATTCAGTCTTCTCTCCTCCAAAGCCTGCTCAGACACCTCCAGATGTACCAGCTGCCTTTCACATTTGGAGCAGTGGTAGCCTCTTACAGCTCTGACTCATTGTTTCACTCCATATAAAATCAAACCAACCACAACTTTTCAGGCCTGGGCTTAAAGTTTCTTGCTACCTTTTTCCAGTTAACTCCCATGTCTTCTTCTCCATCTCTTACCAGGATTTGTCGCGTTCAGACAGCTCATAATGACCTTTGCGGTGATGGGGACAAGAACCAGGCTAGGCTATAGAGCAGACGCTGGTTTTCGACACACAATATGGCGTCAAGAATCGGGCCTTGAGGAACTGCCAGAGATGTATCTTCTCCATCATGCCACGGCTAGGAAATGAGCATTGGTTGCGACCGCTGCTGTCGGCCTTGTCTGACCTCTCCAGGCTCCTATGGCCCTCTGCGGTCCCGTAAAGTGTCAGTCATTAAACAGCCGAGGGGGGTATAAGCAGACCTGGTGGCTTGGGGGCTGGTGGTTGGGGGCTGGTTGTGCTGGGTGGGACTTGAGGAGGTGTGAGGTTGTGGGAGAGGATGTCGATGAGGGGGCTAAGCTTCATATGGAGGGTGATGGATTAAATTAAAAATGTTATTATTGATAATTAGTAGGGATGGGTGACTTATTGGTTTCAGTATCGGTACTGGCCGTTATCTGCACTCCAAAACTGATATTCAGTACCCCTGTTTTTTAACACTGCCCCATTCTCTGTGTGTCATTTTGAACAGGACTCATGGGTCTAATAATTAACTGATTTTTTTTGGTGATTTTTTGATCTAAAGAAGGCATATTGTATGCTATATAGTTATAATCAGTGACATCACCATAATATCGTGGAGATTTTAAATCACAATATTCATCTAAAGTGACTTAACAAAAGAAGTTTGCTGACTTCTGGTTGAACACCCATGAGCATAATCATAACAAACGAAGGAGCAGTGAGTGTGTATGGGGGGTAGGGAGTAACTAGAATTTTTGGAACAAGGCGAGGGCAAGTTTATATGTATAGCACAATTCGTACACAAGGTAATTCGAAGTGCTTTACAGAATAAAAAAAAAGACATTAAAATCACAATAAAACAAATTGAAACATAAATAATCACAAATAATCACTCACAAGATTAACATTAAAGGAGAAAAGTGCAGAACAAAAACCTTGGAGCCAGGATTTAAACATTGTCAAAGTAGATTCCTGTCTCACATCTTCAGGAAGACGGTTCCAGGTTTTAGCTGCATAAAACTGAAATGCGTATTCCCCACGTTTGATCCTGACTCTAGAGCAATGGTTGCCTTTATTGGAGGAGAATAAAGATTACTCAAACATGCATGAATGACTCTAAATACAATTTAAATAAATTAAAAGGGGAAAACAATGATATAAAAGCTCTATCAGAACATTTTGCATAATAATTCCAAATCTCATCTCCCACACTCATGGCTAGTAGTATTTATGTAGCTACGGCTACCCTGGGGTGGACCGAGATGTCATTGCTAAAAGTCCCTTTGCTCACCAATCATTACCCCACAACACCTGATACATGAACAAAGTGGAGTTAAGTGTCTTGCCCAAGACACACAATGGCTACGCTTTGGTAGGTATTGCGAGTCATCCATTGTCTGATTAGATGATGACCACTACTGCCTGAGTCATGGATGAAGTTATAAACATGAACTACAAATGCAAAGATATTGGACAATATTTTTTGTAACTAACTTACTGAATTTTAACAAGAACACAAATTTGGATAAACTGACACAAGCTGTTTATTTCATAGAGACAATGCCTTCTGAATAACCCAATTTTCTGTTATTTTACAGTTCTGCCATATTTTTGTTCTGGGCAAAACTGAAAAAAAAAAAAAAAAATCCTCTTAATACATCACTTTTAAACAGCACTTTTGTACCAAGTCCTCCCTCTCAGCAGCATTAGCCCTGCACTGCCCTTAAGGAGCTAGCCCTGTATTTATTCATAGACTTGTTCCATCCCATAATGACTTTCCATTGGCCTTCACTCAGCTGAAGTGCACAGGATCAATCTATCACGCGACCCCATCTAACACGCCAATAACTCCTGTTCCCCCGCCTGACCCCTAGCATAGCCCTAATCCCATAAATGTTTTTACAAGTTGCCGTGGCACTAACGTGAGACTGACGGTTAGCTGTTTACAATAGCAACCGGTGCTAGCTAGCGATCCCTGGAGCTAAACAGTCATCAGTCCGAATGAGCTAACTTTCCTAAACATGCTAATTACGCCAAGCTTTACAGTTCTTTAGCTCAAAGATCGTTAAGTTAGTGTAAACCAAGGCATTAACCTCTGATTAGGCTCGGCTAATTCGGTGTCATTAGGCAATCTGCTATTGTGGAGGACTTTTAGCATAGACTGTGGTGGAGTTGAAGAGTTATTGGTGTGAGTAATACTAAATTAATGGCATACAAAACTTATCCAAAAACAGAGATGGGTAGTACTCAGTTACATTTACTCAGTTCTATTTACTTCAATAACTTTTGAAAGAAATTGTACTAGAGCATTTTTCTAGCAGCCTACTTGAATAATACTTTCATTGAAATACTTGAGTAAAAGTTCTGGTTACTCTTCCCACTCTCTACTTAATGTTGTTGACAATATGAAATTATTTGAACATTTGTTTTTTTTACACCACTTCTTCAGATATAGATGTTCTTATTTTTTTAATTAAAAATATCAAATTTCATGCATTATTTCATGTTTAGTTGTAATTACATAAACTTCAAATGATCAGATCTCGCATCCAGACAGAACTCTTGCAATTACCTAAGTAGTTTCCCCAAATACTCTTATTTGAGTAATTTCTTGGACTTCCTACTTATGTTATTTTGTTTACTCTTACTTTTTGACTACTCTAGACCAACCAGAACCATAATCTGAACATCCTTAGATGCCCTTGTCCCCTTGATTGAAAAACCTCAATGCTGTCACTCCTATCTGCCATTTCAATAGCACAATAGCAAACATTTTTGACATGTGGGTGGCTAACATTATCTTGTTACCAAATTATGTAAATTGTTTGTTTGTAGATGAACCAACCAGAACCAGAATGACACAGTTGGAACACTTTTAGATGTCCGTTTCCCCCTCTTTGAAAAACTCGAATGCTATTGCTCCTATCTACCATTTCAATAGGACTGTATATTTGACATGTCTCTAACTACACGACACAGGAAACCCAACATCCAAGCGCAGACAGACTAGAATTTATTTTGGTAATACATTGGGATAAGCATGATGGTGGGGTTTATGTGTAAATCAAGCGTATTTACATTATTATCTTAGAGTAATGTGGCTTGGGGTATGAGGCAAGCTTAGGTTTCACGAGCCTGGATAGAAAAAAGGCTTTACAGCTACGGTCACCTCCCTCTGCCCCGTGTGGTGGATTGGGACGTTTTTCTTCACTTTGTCTCTGTTCATATAATGTTTAATGTAACAAGGGGAGCACTAATCTAAACTGCAGCCTTTCAGGCTTTGAGAAATCTTCTCAGGATTGGAGGCTGTGTTAAAAAATTGAAGGAGGAAGGAAACTGGTAAGAAATTTGTGTCGTCAATGTAAAAATGCAGTAAGAAATTTTGAAAAATGTTTGGAGAGATGGGTGATTATTTGTCTTGTATTTGTATTTAAATACCTTTCTAGATGGAAAACTATACTGAAGAGGGGGTAGTTTACCTCTATGGGGCACTAACTGATAACACATAACAACATGTTTTATAAGTTTCAGTTTTGTCTCCCCTCTCTTTGCTCTCTGCATTAAATCACTCCCCCTTCAGAGTGCTGTCACATCACAATTAGCATGCATCCCTCTAATGCAACTACTGCACATTGCATCAGGTTGTATCATGCTTTAGAATATTTATGGAGAATTATTGTGTGGGATCATGCATAACATAGGCTTGTGGGCTGAGCATCTTTCGCATCAATTGTTATAGGTCCTCTTTGCAACTTTTCTGGTGTAGGGATGCTAAAAACATTGGTGAATGTACAACATTATTGTGAGGTTGGTCACCTCTCCACAGATCTTACCTGAAGCATGGACTGGTGAGGTCTCCTCAAGGATAGAAAAGTTACTTGCCATGCTGTGAAAAAATACAGGCAAAGCAAAGGCATCTCCATGGAGACAAGCAGGTGGCACATCTTACATCACAAGATGCATTTAATACAGGCAGGAGCAGCTAAAATTAATACTGTTAAAATCCCCTAATCCTAACTCTATTTTGTTATAGAAGGAAGTTGCATGGTCTACTCCAGTAGCCTGTGGTGATGTTTTTTGGGTAGGCAAGCAGACTTTGGGTGGATATCAATATTTAGTGGATAACAATTAATAACAGCACTTTTTATACAAACTACAACCTACTTGCAAAATGAGCATATTTATTTTTCTGACATATTAAAACATTTTGGAGAAAACAAACAGGGCTACTCATTTGTTTCATCACAGATTTGCCCTACTCCAACACCTTATTTATGCAGCTGAGCCTTCAGTACTATTGTTATCTATGTAATCATTATTTATGCATCTAGAAAACATGAAAAATAGCTCTACACATATGTAATGTACATATGTATAGAATGTTAATGTACGTTCATGAAGAGATAACAATTACGACCAGGGCACTGGTCAGACAGGTGCATTGGTCACACAGGTGCATGCAGGCTATATTAAGTCCTCACGTGCCACAAACGTCACCTTAAACACAGCCCTGTGTTAGAACTGCATGCTGACACTCCACCAGACACGTGTATTAGTCCCGCTATTCCTTTACTGACTGATGTTGCTTCATAAACAGACAAGCTCTCTAACCACTGTCACTCCACTGCTCCGTTCAGATCCTTCATTTCACACAAACCTGCCCTGAAACTAGCTCACTATTTGATTAAATGACTGCCTGGATTACCAACTAACATCTAATCATCAGAAACATGAAGCTAAAAGCAAGTTATTTTTAGACACAGTTGTTGAAAGTTGGTGCTGCTGTTGACGTCTCCGGCTGCACACTCACTAAAAATCTCAGATGTCTGATTCCTCCATGGGTTTATTCAGCACTGTTTGAGCCCTGTATAAACCTGCTGTGCTCCTCAGTACACATGTGCAAGCCTCTAAAACAACCTGCCGTCTTCCCCAGTTGTAAAAGCACACACAGAGAATGTGATGCGGCATGACCTCTGAAGCACAGAAGAGCAAGAGCAACACAAGTTATTGACACGCCAACAACTGTGGCTGATGCAGCCTGCTCAGTGGCCAGTAAGGTGCACTAAAGGACACAGTGACTTCAAACATGCTTGAAAGGCAGAAGTGAAGGGAAAACAGGATTATTTGGATATAATTCAAAACTAGTTAATTAAACATTTGACACTCAATGATTTTAGAGTTTACTGGACAAACACTGCTTGCCTTGACTGTCCTGACAGCAAGCCACTGGTCTAATCTTGTTATCAGGCTCAACTCAATCATGGCCACAGCAGCCTTGGTGTCAGACACCACAGTCACACTGCAGTTCATCCATAATTCAAGCTACAAGCTTCATCTAACAATAAGAATAGTATAGGTATAGTATAACTTGTAAGAAAGAGCCATGTGTGTCACTATATGATGCTTTGGGATAAGAATCAATTGGCTGTCCAAGGATGATCCACCCTGCTTCACTTTAAAGTTGTGCTAATGAGCAAAAAACCCATGCATGTGAATACTAATGATGTGTGAAAGGGTTTATGAGCGCTCCGAAGTTATATTTAAATACCTACTTGACAGTTTGCAAATCAGGTACCCAGCTTTAAGCAAGGTGAGTAAAGTGTCTTACTGAATGGACAAAACAACAGCTGGAATTGAACCTTGCACCTTCTAGTTATTAAGCAACCCTTCCACCACCTGAGCCACTGTTATTTCCTCCTATTTGGGCCAGGAGTCAAAATGGGACTAGGAAAAATTGTTGTTTTCTGCTCAAACTTTATTTTTTTGTCCTGTTCACACCTCACTGCCTCCGTCTTTCCTGCTCTCCTCTTCCTCCTCCTTCTCCTCCAGCAGACGATAACAACCACTACATCCACTCCTCTCCTGCTACAATCCAGAGCCAAAGCAGGCATGGGGATTTCTCAACTCCAACTACAAGTGTGGGTCCACCCAAAAAGTGCTATGGTGTACAAAGTTTTGCTGCAGTAAAGGCCATGGGTTTCCAGGGAGATGAGGAAATGAAGAGAGAGGCAAGAGAGAGTGATGAGAAAGACAGAAAGTGAGATTTCATAGAGAGAGAAAAAAAGCGAAAGGGACAGTGAGATGAGAAAAGAGAGGTAGTGAAGAGGTAGAGAATGAGGAGAGAGAGAAGAGGGAAAAGAAAGGAAGACAGAGTGAGGGCAGAGAAAGAGAGAGAAGGTGAAGAGTGAAAAATTGAGAGAGGGGAGGTGGGGTGCAAAGAGAGAGAAGGTGAAGAGGGATAACCTATCCGCAAATGGATGCACATTAGTCCTGGACACGTCTGCAGCTATCCGTCCATGGGAGTGGATCTCTCCTTCACTGTGGTTCTCCTCGAGGTTTCTCTTTTTCCCACTGTTATTATTTGAGTTTTTCCTTGCCGAGAAGGAGTGGTTTTCTGTTTGAATAATTTGCTTGTCTGTTTCTGTTTCATAATGTTTTTCTAACGCTCTGTTGGTTAAATCGATTATCATGCTCAGCCCCAAGAGGCAACTGCTGTTGCGATTTTGGGCTTTATAAAAATAAACTGAATTGAAATAAAATTAAACTGAGGGAGTATAAGAGAGAAAGAAGAGAGGAGTGAGGTGTGAGAGATAAATGCAAGTGAGATGAGAATGAGAGAAAAGAGGAAGAGAGTGAGCAGAGAAGAAAGAGACTGAGAGAGAGATAAGGAAGGAGAGAGCAAGAGGATGAGAAAGCACGAAGAAAGAGTGGAGGCAGAATGATAAAGAGAGGTAGTAAAATGAGGCAGAGAGAAAAGAAGGAGAGGAAGATAAAGAGAGAGAGAGAGTAACAGAGAGCAAGGTGGATAGAGAAAGGAGAAAGAGAGAGGGAGTGAGAGAGAAAGTTTGATTTATTCTCCCCAAAAATCAGCTGCAGATGTCAGCTCGCAGACTGGGTCTCTCCTGCCAATTACAAACGTGCACACTGGACTTTTTGGATCAAATTTTAAACTGAATCTAAAATTTTATAAGACTTATATTTCAAAGTGACAAGACAATCATTATCAAAAATCCTGCTCTTGTTTGGCAAAGGTCTGTTATTTCATTCATCGTTTGGAATTGTTCTAGTTCTGGTTTCAATGTGGTGTGTGCACCTGAGATTTCCATGTCCAGTTTATTTGATTATTTGCTTCTCTTTTATATGTCAGTGGCCTATGGCAGAAACATTCCTCCTCACCCTACCTCACAGGCAGAGCTTAACAGACACACTGTAAAACGCTAACATGCTAACTACCAGCAAAACAGGGATTACTTTTTTGCGAAGTTCCCATTCGACAGCCTCTCATAACACTCATTAGACTTAGTTAAATGAATGTCCGTCTGTCCTCTTTGACCTCTGGCAGTTTGAACCCAATGCTAAGCTAGCTCACATCTTCCGCTCTCCGTTTCAAGAAGTTAGCTTTTATTAGCACATTAGAAATTAAAATAACCCTTATTAACATTTACGGCCAAGCATTAAGAAAATTATGAGAAAATTTGAAAGATAGAAAAAAGTTACTTATTTTTTAGAGAACATTATGAACTTGATGGCATAGTTTTTCATTTTTCATTTGAGTACCAGATTCTTATTCAAGAGTTTAAAATACAGAAGAATACACACATTAAAAACATTAAAACTTTTTTTTTAAATGCAGGAGTGATTATAAATATTCATCACCAGATTATTAAAGTGCATTAGTGGCACCAATGTATACAGTTTTGTATGACCTTGAATGTACGTTTTTGGGAAGGAAAATTACCTAAAGCCCCCCCTTTCAGTTCAAGCACAGCCTGTTTTTTAGACGCAGACAATCATGAGGTCTAGTATTAAAAGTTCCCACATCAACAAGCAATTGAGATATCCAGATTTCTCAAGTAGTCCCTTATAAGCACATTTTATACACCGTTGTTCTCTTCTGACAGATAGTGATGGATAACTTACTTTTTCATAGAGGTGCGTTTAAAATTCATCACCTGTTATGAAACAAAGGGCTGAATGAAAGAGTACATTTAAAAGGTTTCAAAGTGGAGGCTGAAGTCTGCATGTATATTATCTGCCTGTAATCTAATGCAGAAAGAAAGGTTGCTTGAACATTTTTTTTCTGTAATTCAATGGATACAAAATTTGTTTCTATAATAAAATGATAAATTTGATTTTAAACTATTACATCATTTTTGACATATGCATTTTAATGTATCTTCAAGCCAAAATCTAAAATATCTATAGGTGAATCATTCAGTGTAGATTTTTAGTTTGCATAGCACTTAAATGTATAATATAAATGAAAAAAAAACTAAACAAAAAAAACATATTCTTATATTTGCATTCAATGATAACTTAAGATTTTGGGGGGAATTTTGGATTTTATTAAAATCTGGCTACAGTTTTAAAATCGTCTGATCAGCAGAGGAAGCACTTGCATACAAAACAGCATCATCTGCATATAAATGTATAAGGCTTTCTCTTCAGAATCAGAATCAGAATCCTTTTATTGCCATCGTTTGTGAACACAGTACACAAACTAGGAACTTACTTCGGTGATAAAGTGCAACATAAAACACACTGAATAAAATACAAATACAAATAAGAGCACGCACAAAGTTAAAAAAGATATGCTTTAAAAATCTAATAAAATACTTAAGAGGAAGAAAATATATTACAACAGCAGCATCAGAACAGTGCAAACATGACATATTAAAGTGACCGGTGTTATAAAGTGTCCAGTTTTGTGCAAATATTATGAAGTGTTCATGAGACAAATGGCAGAGGGGAAGAAACTGTTCTTATGACGAGAGGTTCTGGTCCCAATGCACCGTAGCCTCCTGCCAGAGGGAAGTGGCTCAAATAGTCCATGTCCAGGGTGAGAAGTGTCAGCTGCTATATGGCCTGCTCGCCCCTGAGCCCTGGAGACGTACAGGTCCTGTAGTGATGGAAGGCTGCAGCCAATCGCAGCCTTCTCAGCAGAGCGCACAATGCGCTGCAGTCTGTGTCTGTCCCTGGCAGTGGCCCCAGCGAACCACACAGTGATGGAGGAGGTGAGGATGGACTCAATGATGGCCGTGTAAAACTGCACCATCATCTGGACCGGCAGCTTGGGTTTCCTCAGCTGCCGCAGGTAGAACATCCTGTGCTGGGCTTTCTTGATGAGGGAGCTGATGGTCGGCTCCCACTAGAGATCCTGGGTGATGCAGGTGGCCAGGAAACGGAAAGAGTCCACAATGGTGATGGGGGAGTCCGTCAGGGTGAGGGGAGGCAGGGGGGCTGTGACTTTCCTGAAGTCCACGATCATCTCCACTGTCTTCTGGGTGTTAAGCTCCAGCGTTGTTGTTGTTGTAAATGTTGTAAATTGCAACCAATGAAACTTAATAAATATGGTAAGAAGTAGCAGGCCCAAAACTGAGCCTTGGGGTACTTCTTTGCTTAAGTGAAAAAAATTAATAAATGAACCTATCGGCTACTACTGCCTGGGGTTCTGTTTGAAAGAGAATTTCTGAACCAATTACATGTAGTATTGTCAAATCCAATATGCTTCAGACACTTCAAGAGGACTCCGTGATCCACTGAATCAAAAGCTTTAGTTAAATCAATAAACAAATTGTTTGACATCAAGGGCTTTGAAAATGTCACTTAAAACTTTTGTAGTTGCGGTGACAGTACTTTCACTTTTGCAAGACAAGATAATTTAGGTATTGGCCGAAAATTATTTACAGTTTTTGTTGTTCCACCTTTATGTAAAGGCAAAACACGTCCCATTTTCCATAATTAAAACATGTAATAGAGGTTGAATTAAATATGGGGCAGCTACTTTTGGATCAAGGTTATTAGCCCTCGTGGACTTCTTTGGGTCTATGAAGTGAAGGGCATTTAAGATCTCCACGTAGGTGACAGGTCTGAGAGAAAAATCTGACTGCTATCTGCCAGAGGTCCAGATTCAACATAATTAAAATCAAAAAGATCACTATTATTATCCAAAACATCACATGTAGACAAAAAAAAAAAAATAGATCAAAAGCATCAGATATTTCCTCTTTAGAATTTACAATCACTGAATCGAAGAAAATATTGGTTGGTAATATATGAATAATAGGCTCTGAGAGGGATTTTTCTGTCCTCCAGGACTCCAGACATAAAGTAAGGAGTTTTTGCCTTTCTAACTGCTGCTAAAGTTGTGGGCGTAGTTTTCCAGGCAGCATTTCTTTCTCTAATTAAACTTACAATATTTGTGCTGAACCAAGGATTGTTCATTTTTCTTTTTAAATTTTTCTTTTAGATGCAATTTCATTAAATGTATTAATTTAAAAAGTTAAGGTCATATCAAGGTCAGAGAATGTCGATGTTTACCTGATATCACTGTAATACAGGTCAGAGAATTATGGGAATTATGTTTGTTAATAAGATTGATATCAACCAAATTATTAATTACACAACTTCTGACAATTAATTCCATGTCTACGAGACATTCTACATGAAATCTGCACATTCATTTGTTTTAATGCTGAATCTCAGACAGTGGAGACTGATTTTGTCAGAGTCACCTGAGATGTTGCTTATCCTATGTGTAAGGAATCACTCAGTATTTGGTGCAGACTCCAGCATTAGTTTGATATTGCCACTCAACAGTTTTTCTGGCCCTATTTAAATGACGTGTAATAATGAATCATGGGCAAATAGATTATTCCTCTTCCAGAATCTACAAAAAGACATTCATAAAAAGAATTCCTAGAGCACTGCAATAACCCTTCCGATGGACATGATTTTGGCAGAATTTCATCTCACCAAAACTGGGAGATGGAATTGCACCAAACATTATGCATTTCCCAACTTTAGCACCATGTTTATAAGAGATTTGAAGTCACTGTTGTCACTGGGTACTATCACAGTGGATATGTCTGCATGACTGGACAGTGTGAACACGGTGTTTATGTGTGATACCTGAGCTCCAGGGTGGAACTTGGTTTCAACCTATGGGATGGCTACATGGCATACTATAGAAAACCAATGAGGAGGTCTTATTCAGTGAATTTCCCTTACCAACTGAGGCTGAGCTGATTGATGATTAATCACATGTTACGGCGGAGACTTTTTTCTCTCTTTTCCATGGTTTATAGTATCTTTATGGACATGGGAATTACCCAGTTTTGATTTTTGCCATTGTGATGTCCAGCAAGAATCTAACAAGGGACAGTATAACTCATGACTTAATACACATGGAAACATTTTCAGGTCAAGAATGTTGAATCTATTTGACAGCTCCAGTGGCTGCCTCTGATTAGGACCTGCATGATGATGTGAGCTCTTTCCCTTTTGTTTACTGTTTGTAACTAGGGACCAGTTGTGCAAGGGAATAGACAAAGTTGGAGGCTTTGGTTTAGTTGCACCATGACAGCCCCATGTATCATGTTGAACATGGGTAGAAGTTGGCTGACTGCATCTAATTCATTCATCATTGCAATGGACATGGACTTAGCTTTTCTCACTATCGAGTCAAGGAGCTGCTCACGAGACTAGCTCTAGGTTTGTCTCAGCAAGGAGGTGCGATTCTCAAGTTCTGTTATCCTCGCTTCTGAGCGTAGACAGCTGTCACAGTGCGTCAGACTGGCGAGCAAAGCTGTACTTCACACTAGCTGCAGAGGAAATTGGCTGGCTGTGAACTGTGTATTTTTTTTTTTTATCTAAATAAAAAAACTATAACATAAAAAAAAAAAAAAAAACTATATGAAAAAGGCACAAATTTACTGTGTTGTTTTAACATGCTGTGGCAGTGTCTTTCTATGATCCAAACCCATATATTTGTTTTACTTTACTATTTACTTACTAAATACAAGTATGGTAGTATAGAGGTTGTCTTATAACCAGAATGTTTATGGTTCAATCCCAGTCGTGACTTCATGCTGTTCCTGTGCCCTTGTGCTACTTCATCCATCTTAAGTATATCTATAAGTATGAAAAAAGCTGTATGAGCGGAGGTGTTGGGAGAGGCCATTGGTGCAGATTGGTAGCCACACTTCAGTCAGTCATCTCCAGCTGCCATGTGGGGTAGTGGGTGAGGTGACTGAACACTACAATATAAAGGGCTATACTTTGTTTTTAGGGTAAACCAGAACACCTGGAGGAAGCCTTATACAGACACGAAGAGATTCTCTGCATAGAAAGGCCCTATGTCACTAGAGAAAGAAACTTAGGACCAAAGGACCTGAAGCCTACACCACTGTGCTGCCTAGGAGCAGCAGTGAATTTTAGAGTTAAGTTAATGTAAAAATGTATTGAGACATCAAGTGCACAATAACAACAAAAAGATTTTTAAAAAAACCTTTCTAACCCAAGGCCATATACCTGTATGTGGAGTTAAGTGCTTGGATTTCAGTCAGCGGGGGATTTGGGCATACTTCACCTCTCCTCCCTTCACTACACTTTCACTTTCTTCTTCCTCTCCCCCCTCATTCTCCCCTCTCTCTTCCCTCACACACACACACACACACACACACACACACACACACACGTTTGTGTCTACTCCGGACCCCCATGGACCCACACAGCCCCCCAGTCCTGTGCCATAATCACGATGATGATGTACAGGCCCCATTAGAGCGGAGGGGATGCTGACACAGGGGACAATAGGCCCTTACTGTGCCTGGCCCTGGAACCTCTGCTCTGGGAGCGTTTCAAATCATTACCCTTAAACCTGTCACCTGCCTGTCACTATATCAGTCAGTCACAGCAGGCTGATCTACCCTTTCAAATTACCTCAGGACCTGTGTTTATTTTATATATATATATATATATATTAATATATATATATTATATATATATATATATCTATATATATAATATATATATATATATATATATATATATATATAAACTTTAAACTGTATGACTTATGTTAAACATTTTGGATTTCCTTCCACAAGCTTCTCAGAATAGTAGGAAATTTGGCCCATTTGGCCCATTCCTCCTGATAGAAATGGTGTAACTGAGCCAAGTTTGTAGGCCGGCTTGTTTCCACATGCCTTTTCAGGTCTGCCTATAAACTTTCAGCAGGATTCAGAGCAAAACTTTGTGATGGTCACTTTAAAACATTGACCTTGTTATCCATTAGCCACTTTATAACCAGTTTGGCAGTGTGCTTTGGGTCATTATCCATTTAGAAGACCCATTTGTGCAGCCTAGCTGATGTCTTGAGATGTTGCTTCAGTATTTCCATATAATGTTCTTTTCTTGTGATGCCATCTGTTTTGTGAAGTTCACCAGTCCCCACAACATGAAGTAGCTACCCCCACATTTCACCGTTGGGATGATGTTCTGTCATGATCCCTGTCAGTCCTGCCTTGTTTGTTGTCCTTTCCCCTCCCTCACGTGTCTGAGCCTGGAGCTGGGCAGAGATATTTGCTCCTCCCGTGCACACCTGGAAGCAATCAGCTGCACCTGCGGTGGATAAGAGGAGCCAGGACCCGACACTCGGTGCCAGATCATCCACATGTTCACATCCCGCTCCTTGGACCAGCTTAGCTCTCCTGTCTTCAACCCTGTTTCCCTGTACCGGTATAGTTCTCGCCGTCTCTGACTCAGCTACTCACGCTTTCCCCATGGACCACAGCTAACTCCTCGCTCCCGACACACTGTCTGATCTATCGTCATTTGCCTTTTTGCATCTTTGTAAATTAACACTGTTAAAACTTCTCAGAGTTTTGTCTTATTGGTCACTCGTGCCTAACGTTACAACATGTTATCAGATTTGCAAGCTTCCCCCTTTTTTACTCCAGACGTAACAATGCTCATTATGGTCAAACAGTTCAGTTTTAGTTTTGTCAAACCACAGGATATGTCTCCAGAAATTAAGGTCTTTGTCCCTGTGTGCATTTGCAAACTGTAATCTGACTTTTTGTGTTTCTATTGGAGTAATGGCTTCTTCTTGCAGAGTGGTCTTTCAGCCAAAAGTTCTTGTTTCACTGTGTATAATGACACACTCTTACCAGCTTCACCAGCCTCTTTACAAGGGCTTTTGCTTTTGTTCTTGAGTTGATCTGCTCATTTCAAAGCATGTTCATCTCTGGGACACAGAACCCGTCTCCTTCCTGAGAGGTATGATTGGGCATTCTCATGGTGTTTTTACTTGCGTATAATTCTTTGATGAATGTGGCACCTTCAGCATCTGAAAATTGCATCCAAGGATGAACCAGACTTGTGAACCACAAGCACAATTCTCTTCCTGATATCTTGGCTAATTTTATTTTATTTTTTTGTTTTACTTTCCCGGTGCATGTTGGACTCCGCGAGGGCTGCCCTTTGTCACCGGTTCTGTTCATTATATTTATGGACAGAATTTCTAGGCGCCGCCAGGGGCTAGAGAGGGTCTGGTTCTGGAACCACAGGATCTCATCTCTGCTGTTTGCGGATGATGTGGTCCTGATGGCTTTTTCGAGCCAGGACCTGCAGCAAGCACTGGGGCAGTTTGCAGCCAAGTGTGAAGCAGCTGGGATGAGAATCAGCTCCTCCAAATCTGAGGCCATGGTTTTCGACCAGAAAAAGTTGGTTTGCCCTCTCCGGGTGGGTGGTGAGTCTCTGCCTCAAGTGAAGGAGTTCAAGTATCTCGGGGTCTTGTTCACGAGTGAGGAAGGATGGAGCGTGAGATTGACAGGCGGATCGGTGCAGCATCTGCAGTGATGCGTTGCTGTATCGGTCCGTTGTGGTGAAGAAAGAGCTGAGCCGGAAGGCGAAGCTCTCGAATTTACCGGTCAGTCTACGTTCCTACCCTCACCTATGGTTATGAGCTTTGGGTAATGACCGAAAGGACAAGGTCGCGGATACAAGCGGGCGAAATGGGTTTCCTCCACATGGTGGCTGGGCACACCCTTAGGGATACGATGAGGAGCTCAGTCACATGGGAGGAGCTCGGAGTAGAGCCGCTGCTCCTACACGTCAAGAGGAGCCAGCTGAGGTGGCTCGGGCATCTACTCAGGATGCCTCCTGGACGCCTCCCTAGGGAGGTGTTCCGGGCATGTCCCACCGGGAGGAGGCCCCGGGGAAGACCCAGGACACGCTGGAGGGACTATGTCTCTCGGCTGGCCTGGGAACGCCTTGGGGTCCCACCGGAGGAGCTGGGGGACGTGTCTGGGGTGGGGGAAGGATACGGGTTCCTGCTTGGACTGCTGCCCCCACGACCCGGCCCCGGATAAGCGAATGAAAATGGATGGATGGACTTTCCCATGATATGACATAAAGAAGCAGTGTGTTTATGGTGTTCCTTCAAATAAATCCACAGGTGTTTCTCTAATTAACTCAAATGTTGTCAATAGACCTATCAGAAGCTTCCAATGACATAACATCATCATCTGGGTTTTCCCAAATAGTTTAAATGCATAGTACGTAAACATCTGACTGAACATTTACTGTATGTAAACGTCTGACTGAAGAAAGTAATGAAAATTATCTTTAAAAGCCTTCTCGTTATTCGTTATTCAGAGCACTCGGGGAAGTGACCCCCAAATTATAGGAGTGGCTACAGGAGATCCCAGGAAAAACACCAGACATTCTAGTTCAGAAAGTGCAGTACTAGGAACAGCAAAGATACTGTGCAGAACCCTCAAGCTCCCAGGCCTCTGATAGCGGTCCCAAGTGTGGAAAAGAGGGATGAGACCATCCATGAAGGGTGAGGATGAGATTTTATTTGTGATACCAGGTACAGCTGAAAACTACTTCAACTATTTCCACTGACGCAACAGAACCTTATTCATCTCTTCTACAAAAGGTGGCATCAGACATAAAAATTAATAGGGTGTATTATGCAAAAATATATATTCCCTCGTCAACAATGTGGAATGCACACTGATTAGCATTTTCAAAACAATAAACGATAATGTGATGATATAAATATATTATGTGTTAGCAGTTAATATGCCATAGAATACAATACCTCTGTGCTGTGCCGGGAGGGGGTAAAGGAGAGCTCTTCTCTCTTTTTTTTTTACTGAAATAAAAGTTTTAAGTATATATCTTCTCACATCTCAATTGACCTACCTGGATATTCAAAGGCTGAATAAATAAAATCATCGATCATTTTGAAACAATGTGTAAGTGTAAAAAACACTGCATGTTCCTTACTGTCTGCAGGTGAATTAAACTAGTGGTTCCCAACCTTTTTTATCTTGAGTACCATAAAGTCTCACACTTCTATTAAATTATCCAATTGTTACTGTTATATTTTCTTTTTTCAGTAAAATGTATGTTAGAATTAACCTACAGAGACATTTAAAGCGCCCATATTGCAGTATTTGCTGATCTATGTTATAATGTTGTTTCCTCATCAAAAAACATCCCCGGATTTGTGTTTTGTTTCCTTCACACATGTTTAACATAGAAACCTTGCAAATTTAGACTGTGTTCTTCTCTCAAACAGAAAACACTTCATCTTGTGATCTTGTGAACGACTGTGTTTTTAAACTCCATATATCTTCACTAGAATCATTTGGAAAGTTTCATTTTCTGGAATTGCCTATCTCTACTGGACAAAAGGTGAAAGGTAGTTGTTAACTTAAAAAATACTGCTTCATGACATCACAAGGTGGAACAGAGCATTCTGAGCTTTGGAGATGTAGACAGACTAACAGTAAAGTGTTAACACAAATATGTGAATGAAACAAAACTCAACTCCAGGCCTTTTTTAAGGAGGGAACAACATTCTAACATGGCTTAAAGCTCACAAGAATCAATTTTGTATAATATATGCCCTTTAAGGATGTAAAATGTACTACAAAGAACATTTTAAATTCAAATATCATTCAGTGTCACCTTTCTTTTAAATCTGAAACCATTTCAAATACCCCCTGGTAAGTACCCCAAGGCGTCCCCTTACCCTTGGTGGGGAAACACTAGGATTATTTGTGTCACTATTGGCTCCACCATTACGAATCATTTTTATCTTTTTTTTTTACATTGTAGAAGCAGGTGGACGGGCAGGTGAGGAGGAGGAGCTAGTAACCCGAGGAGAGTGCGTCTGTTGGGGCATGAGGAGATTTGTGGCTCTGAGATAGCACCATGGAGAAGTTGTAATGAAAAGATAGGACATTTGAGCGCTGGCTAGCTGATTGCAGTGGCTGGAGGTTGGGGGTGCTCTGGGTATCCCATGGGCCTCCCACAGTGCTCCACTATGGGGGGCACTTCCTTTGAGACAATCCATCAGTTAGCGAGATGATTAGCACAGGAGATAATAGAAGCTAGCATGCACATGGCTAAACTTAAAGGGCTATTGTGTGGTAGCCCCTGCAGGACAAATTTAACCAGAATAGCCAAATATGAAACAAAAGAGTAATAGATAAGTCAATAGCATATTTACTAAATGTAAGTATAAACATGAGCCATTTGGAGAACTATAGTGTAGAGAAGATATGTTGGTGGACAAGAGGATGATGGTTCTGCTCCTGTGGTAGTGATTAGGCAGTTGTTGTAGTGAAATGGTAGGGAAAAGGGAAGAGAGAGGGTATTTTTTTTAACTACATGCAAGGTGATTGGTTGAGATGTGCTTTGTTTATGAGCTCTATCTTAGATTACTTGTAACTCTAATAATTTGTTGATACATTGTTGAGAGTTGTTGTTGCTCTATATAACATAAAACAGTTTCTGATTTTATACCTATACCTGTATTTGATTCATTCTTTTGCCATTTACATTAATATTGTCTTTTTATTTTGTTTCTCCAGGCTGTATTTCTCTTTCAGACACTGTCCCGGCTCTTGACCCTCTTTAGCTGTTCAGGTTCACTGCACAAATCCCCAGCGATCAGTCTAGTCCACTAATACTCTAGACTACCTGCTACAGCCTGTGTGGTCCACCCTGCACTGACAGACACAGAGAGGTAGAGAGAGAGAGACTCCCAAACTAAAATAAGGAGGCTATAAAGGTACTCTACTTACCTTTTTTTTTGTGGTGAAGGGTCAATTACCTGCTCGTCGCAATGGCGATGCTGTCTGAGGACACTGATGTATGAATTTGTATGTAAATGGGTGAATGGTTCCTTGATATGAAGCCCTTTGAGATCACTTGAGATCCAGAATAGACACTTCCCCAAGACTTTACGAAGAAGTTGTCATGATTCCTGTCCCCGCCCCTGCTTGACCTGGGATCTTTGATTTCCTTAGCAAACTGAATCAACAATTGCTTGCAGAGTCGCCAGAGAGAGATGCCGTTCGCCTGTCTGGACCGTGATTCGCCACAGCGCCCCCGAGGAGCCTATGCAGCTGGGTCGAATGCACCTGACTGCCAAGGAACGCCTGCAATGACGCCAGGCCGGTGGGTGCCTGTATTGTGGCAAACTGGGACATTTTCTAGCCACCTGCCCAGTTCGACCAAAAGGGGGCACCCATCAGTAGGACTGGGAGTACTGGTGGGTCAGCAACACATCCCAGGGAAGAAAAATAATCTTTCAACTTGACGCTACCTTGTGCTTTCACTCTGTTACCCTACCCATTTTAAACGTTATCGACTCTGGAGCGGAAGAGGATTTCCTGGACCAGAAGGTGGCCGAGCAATCCGGGTAAGGCTGGAGCCACTTGAGCAGCCCCTCACAGCTCTAGCACTCAATGGGAGACTTTTAGTCAAGGTAATGCATGTCACTGAGTCTGTCACCCTAGTTTTTTCTAGCAACCACCACGAGACTAGACGCCTTCATGTCATTTCCGCCCCCACTACACTGCTCATACTGGGCCATCCCTGGCTGGTTTCTCACAACCCCATCATTGACTGGGCTAAGAGAAAGGTGTCAAGTGGAGCCCCTCTTGTCACGCCAACTGCTTGCAGTCTGCCCTGTCTCCCACTGGGGGTGCCAACTCCTTCCCAAGTTATCTTCCGGATGAGCCAGATCTCTCCTCCGTACCTGAGGAGTTGATCTCCGGGACATAAAAGTCGCTTCCTCCCCACTGCCCATATGACTGTGCCATAGATCTCTTGCCTGGCACCCCCTTGCCTTCCAGTTGTCTCTATAATCTCTATAAACCAGAATGGGAGACTATGGAGCAGTATATTCGGGACTCCCTAGCCACTGATATTATCCGTCCTCCTCTCCCGTGGGCAATGGGTTTTTCAAGAAGGATAAAATACTATGACCATGCATTGATTACAGGGGTCTCAACAACATCACCATGAAAAATAAATACCCTCTACCACTCATCAACTCCTTTACATCCCTCCACGGAGCCACCATCTTCACCAAGCTTGATCTTCAGAACGCATATCACCTGATGCACATATGGGAGGGGGACCAATGGAAGAGTGCCTTCAAGACTCCCTTAGGACATTTTGAATACCTAGATATGTCATTTGGATTAACCAATGCTCCAGCAGTCTTCCAGGCTCTTGTCGACGACGTGCTTCAAGACTTCCTTAATCATTTTGTTTTTGTGTACCTTGACGATATTCTGATTTTTTTCCTGTCCCCACAGGAACACCAGCACCACGTTTGCCAGGTCCTCCAGTGTCTGCTAGAAAACGAGCCTTACGTCAAGGCCGAGAAGTGTGAGTTCCACATGGATAAGGTCAGTTTCCTGGGGTTCATCAGAGGGCGTGGACAGGTGAGAGCTGATCCCGAAAAGATCAAAGCCGGTATTGATTGGTCTACACCCAATAACAGAAAACAACTTCAAATATTTATCGGCTATGCCAATTTCTACAGGCAGTTCATCTGGGACCGTTAGCCGTGTTTGTCGCAGCCCTAACTAAACTCACTTCTTCCCTCCAGACTGTTCAATTGGTCCCTGAAGCCCAGTGCACCTTCGACAAGCTGAGGGACCTATTCACCTCGGCCCCAATCCTAGTCAGCCCGACCCCTCTCACCAGTTTATCGTGGAGGTAGACGCCTCAGACACCGGTGTTGGAGCTGTCCTCTCCCTAAGGTTTAACCCCACAACCGATTGTATCCCTGTGCCTTTTTCTCTTGCCTTCTGTCCCCAGTGGAGAGCAACTATGATGTCGGGGATCGAGAGCTGCTGACAGTCAAGCTCGCTCTGGAGGAATGGCATCACTAGTTGGAGGGGGTGGAGCATCCTTTTCTGGTTTGGACAGACCACAAAAACCTATCTTACATTCAATCCGGCAAACATCTTAATTCTTGTCAAGCCCATTGGTCCCTATTCTTCAGCAGGTTCAACTTTATACTCACCTACCACCTGGGGTCCCGTAACATCAAACTGGATGCTCTCTCACGCCAGTTCTCTCAGGAGGACACCACCACCTCCCCAGAGCCCATCTTACCCCCCTCTGTGTTGACGCGGCTGTTTACTGGGAAATTGAAGACATGGTCCGGGAGGCCCAACACAACCACCCTGATCCAGGTAATGGCCACCTGGTACTCTCTTTGTTCCAGATCCTGTCTGCTCCAAGGTAATGGAATGGGTCCATTGCTCTCGGTTTGCCTCCCATCCAGGGGTCAATCACGCACTCTCCCTCTTGAGATGTCATTTCTGGTCGTCCACCACTGACAAGGACACTAGGGCCTACATCTCAGCGTGCCAGATGTGTGCCAGGGGTCAAGCCTCCCATTCACCACCTTCTGGTCTGCTCCATCCACCCCCAGTCCCGAGGTGACCATGGTTCCACGTAGCAGTGGACTTCGTGATGAATCTCCTGCCCTCCGAAGGTAACACAGTCATCCTCACAAATGCTGACCGTTTCTCCAAGACAGCCCATTTTGTCGCCCTACTGAAACTCCCGACTGCCAGGGAGGCTCCATGGGATTCCCTCGGGTATAGTCTCAGACCGAGGGACCAAGTTCAGGTCTCAAGACACGCTACACTGTGTGGTATCTGTGAACTCCTCTGCCTGGAGCACATTCCTACCATGGATCGAGTACGCGCACAATTCCCTGGTGAGTTTTGCTACCGGTATATCCCTGTTCTGAGCCTCCCTAGGACACCAGTCCCCGTTCTTCCCATCAGAGGAAAAGGTACTTGCGGTACCATCCATACAACACCACCTCCAACGCTGCCGCAGGGTCTGGGAAGGACCTTCAATCTCAAGCCATTATCAAGGCAGCTGCAGACCGGCACTGCACCCCCGCTCCTAAATATCAGCCAGGTCAGTCAGTCTGGCTTTCTTCCAAAAATAGTTCGCTTCAGACTGACTCTCGGAAACTCTCTCCTCGCTTCCTGGGCCCCTTCAAAATCACAAAGACCCGTCTGCCATGCAGCTGCAGCTTCCTCCTTCCCTCCGCATCCAACCTACATTCCACGTGTCCCAAGTCAAGTCTGTCCACATCAGCGACTATCAGCTGCACCTGGGGAGGATAAGAGAAGCCAGGACCAGCGCCAGATCATCCGCATTTCTGTGGTACTCCCTGCTGGGCTCAGTTAATGTTTTGGTGCTTTTTGACTTTGCTAAATTGGATACTTTTGCTCCTCACCAGATCCCTGGACCTGCTCAGCTCTTCCGTCTCCGACCCTGCTCTTCTCTACTGGTACTGTCCGTCCTGTCTCAGACCCTGCTTCTCCCGCTCTACACATGAACACCCCTCTCTCGACTCACTGATTGATCGACTGTCATTTTGGAGGAGGCATCTGGAATAGATGCCCGAGTCACCTCAACTGGCTTATCTTGATGTGGAGGAGCAGCGGCTCTACTCCGAACTCCTCTCATGTGACTGAGCTCCTCACCCTATCTCTAAGAGAGCGCGCAGCCACCCTGCGGAGGAAACTCATTTCGGCTGCTTATATGCACGATGTTGTCCTTTTTGGTCATTACCCAAAGCTCATGACCATAAGTGAGGGAACATAGATTGTTCGATAAATCAAGAGCTTTGCCTTCTGGCTCAGCTCCTTCTTTACCACAATGGTCCGATACAGCGACCGCATCACTCCAGACGCTTCACCGATCCGATTGTCAATCTCACGCTCCATCCGTCCCTCACTCATGAACAAGACCTTGAGATACTTGAACTCCTCCACTTGAGGCAAGGACTCTCCACCCACCTGGAGAGGGCAAACCACCTTTTTTCGGTTGAGAACCATGGCCTCGGATTTGGAGGCGCTGATTTTCATCCCAGCCTCTTCACACTCAGCTGCAAACCGCCCCAGTGCCTGCTGCAGGTCCTGGCTCGACGAAGCCATCAGGACAACATTATCTGCAAACAGCAGAGATGAGATCCTGTGGTTCCCGAAGCAGACCCCCTCCGGCCCCTGGCCTAGAAGTTCTGGCCATAAATATAATTAACAGAACCGGTGACAAAGGGCAGCCCTGGCGGAGTCCAACATGCACTGGGAACAGGTATGACTTACTGCCAGCAATGCGAACACAGCTCCTGCTCCGGTCATACAGGAACTGGACAGCCCTTAGCAAAGAGCCCCGGGCCCTATACTCCCGAAGAACCCCCCAAAGGACACCACGAGGGACACGGTCGAATGTCTTCTCAAGATCCACAAAACACATATGGACTGGGTGGGCAAACTCCCATGAACCCTCGAGGACCTGATGGAGAGTATAGAGCTGGTCCAGTGTTCCACGACCGGGACAAAAAACACACTGCTCCTCCTGAATCCGAGGTTCGACTATCAGTCGGATTCTCCTCTCCAGTACCCTGGAATACACCTTACCGTGAAGGCTGAGGAGTGTGATTCTCCTGTAGTTGGAACACACCGTCCAGCAACATCGCGTGGCAGTCGGGGACAGTGCCTGTGGAATGGCAGACCATAGTGGTGGTCCCTCTGTTTAAGAAGGGGGACCGGAGAAATGTCATTTTGTTGAAAAAAAAAAATTGTGTCAATGCAACACTGAGAAAATAAATCTAGTCTAAATTGTCTAAAAACATTCAATCATTAAAAGCTAAACTTTTGGTAAACCACCTTGCTGATTGCATCTGCACAATTTGAGTTGGTGCATATGGAAAAGTGGACATTGAGGGAGAAAAAAGAATGAAATATACAAAGGTGGTGGAAAAATGACTTTTTAGAACTGTTATAGTTGTTTCTCATTCTTTAACCTCTCAAAGTTGTATTAAGCACGATTCATGCATGAATAATCTTTATTCTCCTGTATTCAAAACATCATTGCTCCAATCCAGTTTTCATTGCCACTGGCACACACCCACTGCTCTGTACTTACTTCATTCCTCTCTTTTATTATTTTCTTAATCAGTGACACTAGGATTTGGCAGCATCACATGGTCATATTGGTACAAATGAAAAAAAAAATGCAGCTTGTTAGCATGATGTTCAGCTATCCATCAGAGGTGCTGACAACTTCATGGTTCTTTGTTGTGATGAAGTTTATGATGACATCAGCTCCCAGCAGGCAACGCAGTTTTATAATGTGGAAGTCAGCAGCCCTGGCGGAGTCCAACATGCACCGGGAACAGGTCTGACTTACTGCCGGCAATGCGAACACAGCTCCTGCTCCGGTCATACAGGGACCGGACAGCCCTTAGCAAAGAGCCCCGGACCCCATACTCCCAGAGCACCCCCCAAAGGACACCACGAGGGACAAGGTCGAATGCCTTCTCCAGATCCACAAAACACATGTGGACTGGTTGGGCATACTCCCATGAACCCTCAAGGACCCGATGGAGAGTATAGAGCTGGTCCAGTGTTCCGCGACCAGGAAGAAAACCACACTGCTCCTCCTGAATCCGAGGTTCGACTATCGGTCGGATTCTCCTCTCCAGTACCCTGGAATAGACCTTACCGGGAAGGCTGAGGAGTGCAATTCCCCTGTAATTGGAACACACCCTCCGGTCCCCCTTCTTATACAGAGAGACCACCACCCCGGTTTGCCATTCCACAGGTACTGTCCCCGACCGCCACGCGATGTTGCAGAGACATGTCAGCCAAGACAGTCCCACAACATCCAGAGACTTGAGGTACTCAGGACGGATCTCATCCACCCCCGGAGCCTTGCCACCGAGGAGCTTGCCAACCACCTCAGTGACTTCAGCCAGGGTGATGGACGAGTCCGCCTACGGGTCCCCAGTTTCTGCTTCCTCCTCGGAAGACATGACAGTGGGATTGAGGAGATCCTCAAAGTATTCCTTCCACCACCCGACAACATCCCCAGTTGAGGTCAGCAGCTCTCCACCCGCACTGTAAACAGTGTTGGTGAAGCACTGCTTCCCCCTCCTGAGGCGTCGGCCCGCCAGTACTCATCAGCTGCCTCAGGAGTCCCACGAGCCAACAAGGCTCGATAGAACTCCTTCTTCAGCTTGACTGACGGCATCCCTTACTTCCGATGTCCACCACCGGGTTCAGGGATTGCCGTCGCGACCACAACTACGAGCAGCGATACGAGCAGCGATCGACGATAGAGGTGGAGAACATGGCCCACTCGGAGTCCATGTCTCCAACCTCCCCTGGGATCAGGGAGAAGCTCCCCCGGAGGTGGGAGTTGAAGACCCCTCTGACAGAGGGCTCCGCCAGACGTTCCCAGCAGACCCTCACAACACGCTTGGGCCTGCCAGGTCTGTCCGGCTTCCTCCTTCGCCAGTGGATCCAACTCACCACCAGGTGGTGATCGGTTGACAGCTCAGCCCCTCTCTTCACCCGAGTGTCCAAGACACGCGGTCAGAGATCTGATGATACGACAACAAAGTCGATCATCGACCTCCGACCTACAGTGTCCTGGTGCCACGTGCACCGATGGACACCCTTGTGCACACATAACAAACACATGGTGTTTGTTATGGACAAACTGTGACTAGCACAGAAGTCCAATAACAAAACACCACTCGGGTTCAGATCGGGGAGGCCATTCCTCCCAATCATGGCCCTCCAAGTGTCACTGTCATTACCCACATGGGCATTGAAGTCCCCCAGGAGAACAATGGAGTCCCCGGTTGGTGCACTGTCTAGTACCCCTCCCAGGGACTCCAAGAAGGCCGGGTACTCCGCACTGCTGTTTGACCCGTAGCCCGACACAACAGTGAGAGACCTGTCCCCGACCCGAAGGCGCAGGGACGTGACCCTCTTGTTCACCGGGGTGAACTCCAACATGTGGCGGCTGAGCTGTGGGGCAATGAGCAAGCCCACACCAGCTCCCCGCCGCTCCCCGCGGGCAACGCCAGAGAAATGGAGAGTCCAACCCCTCTCAAGGTGTTGGGTTCCAGAGCCCAAGCTGTGCGTGGAGGTGAGGCCGACTATATCTAGCCGGTAACGCTCAACCTCCCGCACAAGCTCAGGCTCCTTCTCCCCCAGTGAGGTGACATTCCATGTCCCCAGAGCTAGTCTCCATGTCCGGAGATCCGGTCGTCGAGGTCCCCGCCTTCGACTGCCGCCCAGATCTCTCAGCACCCGCCCCTCATGGCTCCTCTCGCAGGTGGTGGGTCCACGGGAGGACGGCCCCACATCGTTCCTTTGGGCTGGGCCCGGCCGGGCCCCGTGGGAAAAGGCCCGGCCACCAGGCGCTCGCTGCCGAGCACCCACCCCAGGCCTGGCTCCAGGGTGGGGCCCCGGTAACGCCAGTCCAGGCGACGTAACTGGCCTTGTTGTATTACTCTTCATGGGGGCTTCTGAACCGCTCTTAGTCAGACCCGTCTCCAAGGACCTGTTTGCCATGGGTGATCCTACCAGGGGCATGGAGCCCCCGACAACATAGCTCCCAGGATCATTCGGGTGCTCAAACCCCTCCACCACGTTAAGGTGGCGGTTCGGGGAGGGGGCTGCCCTTTGTCACCAGTTCTGTTCATTATATTTATGACAGAATTTCTAGGCACAGCCAGGGGTCGAGAGGAACCAGTTGAGGTGGCTCGGGCATCTGCTTAGGATGCCTCCTGGACGTCTCCCTAGGGAGGTGTTCTGGGCATGTCCCACCGGGAGGAGGAGGCCCCGGGGAAGACCCAGGACACACTGGAGGGACTATGTCTCTCAGCTGGCCTGGAAACGCCTTGGCGTCCCACCGGAGGAGCTGGAGGACGTGTCCGGGGTGTGGGAAGTCTGGGAGTCCCTGCTTAGACTGCTGCCCCCGCGACCCGGCCCCGGAAGTCAGCACACTTGTTTCTTTTACTGCATCATTTTTGATTTTCGATTTTCATAGATTATAACTATATAGCGGACAAAAACATAATATGCCTTCTTTAATAAAGCATGAACAAAGACTTAATTCATAATGGACAAATTGTTTAAGAATGATTCAGGCTTACATACGATCCTTACCCAACTCCCACAAGCAGCTGCTAAGCCTGTATCCTTCTTAGTAAACTATTTGTTCATTATGAATTAAGTCTGTTCATGTTTTATGGTGTACTTGTGATTTTAATGTCTTTCTTATTCTGTAAAGCACTACAGGAATTACCTTGTGTACAAATTGTGTGCCCCCCCTCTCTGTCTGTCTCTCTCTCGCTCTCTCTTTCTCTCTCTGTGTCTACTTTTCCACATGCAAAAAAATCTAAATCAAAGTGTCAGAGTGTGTAGATGAAGTCAACAAGGTGCTAGGAATTTTAATGACCTCCTTTCTATAGACGGGGGCTCTCCTGCCGATCTGGCACTCTAATAATGATCACTGACCTCAACTGCTGCCCTTCCCACCCTCACCCCAATCACCAGCCCCCACTGACTTTCCCTCACTGACAGAGCCGGTGGACAGAAAGAAGGGGGCTCATCCAACCACAGCCCCTTATCCACCAGGACTACGCAGGAGTAAAGTTTAAAAAAATCATCTACATTTTCACAGAATTTGTGGCATTTCTATAGCTGCAGAGGTTGCACTGATTAATGATTGGCTCCAGATGCTGGGGTTTAGGTAGTGGGTATAATAATAATAATAATAATAATAATAATAATAATAGTTATCAGTAAACTATATTTGATTTGAGCATGTTTACCTTGTAAACTTCTTTAATTGTTCAACAAAAGGAGAATGTGACTGAGTAACTGAAAAGCTTTTGGCTAATGCTAGCTTGGTAGCACTTTAAAATAGGGTCCGGGGCTTACTAGGTACTTACGATAGTACTTAGTAGACACTTGACTGATGGTAGTTACTGTGGTACTTTTGCTTGTCAGTACGTCATATGTCTCATGATAGCATATTCTTTAAGACTGTACATTTTATTATTTAATTCATCTTTCTACTAACTGCAATAACACCACCACTACACCATATCACTATACCCCTCAATAGATACCACTGTAACTAACACTATAAGTAACCATTCGCTCAATACCACATATTCCTGTAAGTACCAGTACTATTAGTGTAAGTATCATTTCTTGTACCACTATAAGTACCACTTTAAGTAACACAAAGTACCACTAGTAGCTATACTGTACAAGTCCCAGCCAAAGTACTGGTAAGTATCAGTATAAGTACCAGCAAAAGTACCAACACAAGTACCACAGGAACTACCACAATAACTACTGTCTGCTAACTACCACTGTAAATACCTAGTAAGTCCCAGACCCTATTTTAAAGTGCTACCATTAGCTTTTGTCTTCTATTTTAAAGAGCACAACCCAACTCACTTATTGTAGTTGTAGCTAGGTCAGTTCTTTTTGATGAAATTGTGTTAAAACAAAGCCCAGATTAAAGTCTGACTTGTGTAACTGAGCTTCAGAAAGAACAGAACCCCCAGTTATCATGGGAACAGTGGTAGGTACAGTCTAACACCCTCCTATTTTCACTCCTTTCAAGATCTCTTCTCTCTCTCGCCCTTCATCCATCTCCCTCCATTATTTCTCCCTCTCTCTCTCCAAATTCTCTAATGTGGTCTACTTCTCTTGGCTCTCTCCTTTCTCTTTAGATCACCTCTGTGCATCTACCTGTCTCCACTTTACCCTCCTGTCTCTCTTACTCATATAATTAAGGCTACAGTATTACTTTATCGATCCCACATGAGAAAAATGAATTGTCTGCGTTTGATCCATCTTTCAACCAGTGCTGCTGGGGCAACTGGAGCAGTGAGCTACTGCCATACAGCGTCCGGGGACCCATCTCCAGATTTTGAGCTAGTCTTGGTCAGTACAGTGGTCCCTCATTTATCGCGGAGGGACCACTGTACTGACAGTAGCCAGACAAAGAGGACACTACCCACAATAGGCGAAATCCACATAGAAAGTAGAAAGATTTATTTTTTACAAGTATTATATATATTTTAAGGGGGTAAAACCCCTAACCACATGCTTTATACACTTTTCTCAGACAGTCATTAATATTTTCTCACATTTCTGTCTTGTTTAATTAATAGTCACTCACACGTATTTCAAAGTTACTCTGACCGTACCTCTTCCTTCCTGACGCCGCTCCACTGTAGTGTTGATCGAACATTTATGTAAATTTGGCGGGCTGAATGCATTGTGTGCTGTGCAGGAGACAAAGCACGGACGGAGGAGATCAGTGGTCTGCAGTCCCTTGGCCGGTCGGGACACAGAACAAAATGCTGTAAAAAAAAGTGTGTAGAATTGCACCGGAAAAACAGCAAGACCGCAAAGGGTGAACCGCGATATAGCAAGGGACCACTGTCCTACGTTATCTGCAGGAATTTATTTATTTATTTATTTATTTATTTATTTGTTTGAAGGACAGTGTGCAGATGCATTAAAAAGATGGCTGCACCAGATTTAGCAAAATGCTAATTTCCATCTGTAGTCCTTGATCATGATCATCATCATGATTTTGGGTGAAAACCTGGGCACCAAGAGGAAACACACAAAGACACATGGAGAAAATGCAAACTCCAGACCTCAAGGTCTTGGAAAACCTTCTTGAAATTGACCGAAAATCTATTCTTATTATGAACCTCTTTCTTGCCCCTTCTGTATTTAGTGTTTTTCATTGTTGTAAATGTTGCCTATTGCTTGATTGTACAGTTTCACACTGTCAAAACCAAAATGTCTCTAGACTGTCCACACGTGTCCCCCTGTCCCATGTAAGGTGACAGGTGCCCCCTGACCTGTCTTGCACATGTCTTGGGGCAGCTGTCAGCTATAAGTGTCCCCCACCAACTGTAAAGGTTATACTGTCAACAAATATAGTAGACGAATATCATCCAAATACAGTGGCATGCTGCCTTGTATCACCACAAGGCACATTGTGTATAGACGAAAGTATCTGCTACAGTCATTTGAAATAGGCAAAAAATAAATTGCGGATGAAATAATGTGTCAGATTTTCATAAATAAATCCATCAAAAGGTTAGAGTGCATTAGAGGATGAGTAAAAAGGTGCTCTTAAAGGATCATGTAAAGTAGTAAAAAACACCAAAATAAATTCATACGCAAAAACTAATAATTACAAATGAGTACCTAAATGAATAGATGCACAATGATAAAAAATGTGACAATTTTGCATTGGAGTAATAAATATGAAAATGACTTTAAAATTACATCATTCAAGTTCATTAAAAAAGTCCCCAAATTCAATTTGCATAAATATTAAGAAACTATTAACACATAATTTCCAAATGTCTCTCTGTGCTCTTCATTCCATTGTATGCAAAGCTTTCCTTTTCAATAGAACAAGATATTTTGTTAATTTGGAAATGTAAAACAATTGCTAACAAACGTAAGAAAAATTACAAAATAGTTGCAAATGTTTTTTTATTTTCTTGTTTGTTTTTTGTTTGTTTACTTTTTAATATATATAATACATTTTATTATGCCTTTTTAACTCCTTCAAGGAACATTTTATCTACCTATCACACACATTCAAACAACATGGGTTAAGTGTATTGTCCAAGGACACACCAGCAACGATATGCACTGACGGGAGATGGAATCAAACTGCCAGCCTTTAGGTCAGGCGGCAAATGCTCTACCAACTATTTCATTTTGATTGACATATGGCTTTCCGAACATGGCAGGTGTGGACAGAGTGGAATGGTGAATCCACTCCTCTGTCAGATTGTGTTAGCGAGCGGAGCCTAGATTGTAGCATGTGCGCAGCATGTGACACATTTGGTGCACAGATGGGGTCTATTGTAATACAAGACTGTGGATGTTAGCACAATTTTCTTAAAGCGCCACACTGTCGTCATTATTCTTTCATTTCAGACTTGATGGTAGTAAGCTACTGTTGTAGCCACAGCTGCCCTGGGGCAGACTGACAGAAGTGAGGCTGACAATTCGCACCATCGACCCCTCTGATCACCTTACACACACATCGCATTCATACTAGGTAAAGTAGGTGAAGTATCTTGCCCAAGGACACAACAATATAACTTGGTTGAGTTGGTTGATTGATTGTCTTATAATGTTATGTTATATTTTGAAAAGATGCAATATTGATCCAAAACAGCTTAATAAATGAAACAAGTCTGCTGACTTCTGGGTTGAAAACTGCAGGGCTGATTCCTGCATACTCTTTTATGGTCATACTTTAAACATCATCACGATAAAAGGTTAAACGCTGACGGCCCATCCATAGCTGCAGATTACGGTAGTGAGTCGTGTATTTTTGTTTAATTTGTGCCAAAATGACTACGCAGCACTGCTGAATCCTATATGTATTACAGAACAAAGCAGCCACAGAGCAGTGGGATTGTATGGGAGGTAGTGGAAAATGGGAATTTCCAGAGCATGTAGTGACATTGGTGTTACAAAAGTAGTTAAACAGCACTGAACGGTGTGTGAAAGACCAAGCTAGCCAATTATTGTTACTCTTTTTTTAAACTCAGGATTAATTTTCAATTTTTCAATTTTCTCTCCAAATTCTTGAAAACCACTTTCAAATCTTCCTCTAACTTGCAATTTTACTGTCCCATTTTTTCTTTCACAATAGCAGCGAAGAATAACAGCCTGGTGGCATCAATGTGAAGTCCATATAAAGTCCTTTGGTTTGAAATGCCTTGGCCACACTGTGGTGTTGGTAATCAAAGAGTAAAAGTGCATATGACAGGGTTTTTCTAATTATTACTTGGTTTGGTGGGATAGTACCTGTGGTAAATGTTTGTCATAGTTTTATATTAGTTTAGTGGCAGTTTGTGAAGATTTTGTTACCTATGTTATCAATACACAAGATTCCATCCAAAATTCAGGGACAATTTACACGCAAGGAACAGAACAAGTTAAAAAGGCTATTTTTGTTATTTTCTGATCTATGTCATAATGTTGTTTCCTTATCAAAAACTTACCCTAGTTGTGTTTTGTCTTATTCACACATGTTTACCATACAAACCCTGCATATTTAGTGATGGGTCATATTCCCAATGGGGTTAAGGGGGTTAAGGTCTAGACTCCATGGTGGCCAATCCATCCATCCATCCATCCATCCATTTTCTTCCACTTATCCGGGGCCGGGTCGCGGGGGCAGCAGTCTAAGCAGGGACTCCCAGACTTCCCTCACCCCGGACACGTCCTCCAGCTCCTCCGGTGGGACCCCAAGGCGTTCCCAGGCCAGCCGAGAGACATAGTCCCTCCAGCGTGTCCTGGGTCTTCCCCGGGGCCTCCTCCCGGTGGGACATGCCCAGAACACCTCCCTAGGGAGGCGTCCAGGAGGCATCCTGAGCAGATGGCCGAGCCACCTCAGCTGGTTCCTCTCAACGTGTAGGAGCAGCGGCTCTACTCCGAGCTCCTCCCGTGTGACCGAGCTCCTCACCCTATCCCTAAGGGTGCGCCCGGCCACTCTGCAGAGGAAGCCCATTTCAGCCGCTTGTATCCGCGATCTTGTCCTTTCGGTCATTACCCAGAGCTCATGACCATAGGTGAGGGTAGGAACGTAGATTGACCGGTAAATCGAGAGCTTCGCCTTCCGGCTCAGCTCCTTCTTTACCACAACGGACCGATACAGCGACCGCATCACTGCAGACGCTGCACCGATCCGCCTGTCAATCTCCCGCTCCATCCTTCCCTCACTCGTGAACAAGACCCCGAGATACTTGAACTCCTCCACTTGGGGCAGAGACTCACCACCCACCCGGAGAGAGCAAACCACCTTTTTCCGGCCGAGAACCATGGCCTTGGATTTGGAGGAGCTGATTCTCATCCCAGCCGCTTCACACTCGGCTGCAAACCGCTCCAGTGCCTGCTGCAGGTCCTGGCTCGAAGAAGCCATCAGGACAACATCGTCTGCAAACAGCAGAGATGAAATCCTGTGGTTCCCAAACCAGGCCCCCTCCGGCCCCTGGCTGCGCCTAGAAATTCTGTCCATAAATATAATGAACAGAACCGGTGACAAAGGGCAGCCCTGGCGGAGTCCAACATGCACTGGGAACAGGTCTGACTTACTGCCGGCAATGCGAACACAGCTCCTGCTCCGGTCATACAGGGACCGGACAGCCCTTAGCAAAGAGCCCCGGACCCCATACTCCCAGAGCACCCCCCAAAGGACACCACGAGGGACACGGTCGAATGCCTTCTCCAGATCCACAAAACACATGTGGACTGGTTGGGCATACTCCCATGAACCCTCGAGGACCCGATGAAGAGTATAGAGCTGGTCCAGTGTTCCACGACCAGGACGAAAACCACACTGCTCCTCCTGAATCCGAGGTTCGACTATCGGTCGGATTCTCCTCTCCAGTACCCTGGAATAGACCTTACCGGGAAGGCTGAGGAGTGTGATTCCCCTATAATTGGAACACACCCTCCGGTCCCCCTTCTTATACAGAGGGACCACCACCCCGGTCTGCCATTCCACAGGTACTGTTCCCGACCGCCACGCGATGTTGCAGAGACGTGTCAGCCAAGACAGCCCCACAACATCCAGAGACTTGAGGTACTCAGGACGGATCTCGTCCAACCCCGGAGCCTTGCCACCGAGGAGCTTGCCAACCACCTCAGTGACTTCAGCCAGGGTGATGGACGAGTCCGCCTCTGGGTCCCCAGTTTCTGCTTCCTCCTCGGAAGACGTGACAGTGGGATTGAGGAGATCCTCAAAGTATTCCTTCCATCGCCCGACAACATCCCCAGTCGAGGTCAGCAGCTCTCCACCCGCACTGTAAACAGTGTTGGTGAAGCACTGCTTCCCCCTCCTGAGGCGTCGGACGGTTTGCCAGAATCTCTTTGAGGCCGTCCGATAGTCCTCCTCCATGGCCTCCCCGAACTCCTCCCAACCCCGAGTTTTTGCCTCTGTAACCGCCCGAGCCGCGGCACGCTTGGCCCGCCGGTACTCATCAGCTGCCTCAGGAGTCCCACTAGCCAACAGGGCTCAATAGGACTCCTTCTTCAGCTTGACGGCATCCCTTACTTCCGGTGTCCACCACCGGGTTCGGGGATTGCCGCCGCGACAAGCACCACAGACCTTACGACCACAGCTACGAGCAGCCGCATCGACAATAGAGGTGGAGAACATGGCCCACTCGGAGTCCATGTCTCCAACCTCCCCCGGGATTAGGGAGAGGCTCTCCCGGAGGTGGGAGTTGAAGACCCCCCTGACAGACGTTCCCAGCAGACCATCACAATGCGCTTGGGCCTGCCAGGTCTGTCCGGCTTCCTCCTCCGCCAGCGGATCCAACTCACCACCAGGTGGTGATCAGTTGACAGCTCAGCCCCTCTCTTCACCCGAGTGTCCAAGACATGCGGTCGGAGGTCAGATGACACGACAACAAAGTCGATCATCGACCTCCGACCTAGAGTGTCCTGGTGCCACGTGCACCGATGGACACCCTTGTGCTCGAACATGGTGTTTGTTATGGACAAGCTGTGACTAGCACAGAAGTCCAATAACAAAACACCGCTCGGGTTCAGATCGGGGAGGCCGTTCCTCCCAATCACGCCCCTCCAAGTGTCACTGTCATTACCCACATGGGCGTTGAAGTCCCCCAGGAGAACAACGGAGTCCCCGGTTGGTGCACTGTCTAGTACCCCTCCCAGGGACTCCAAGAAGGCCGGGTACTCCGCACTGCTGTTTGGCCCGTAGGCCGACACAACAGTGAGAGACCTGTCCCCGACCCGAAGGCGCAGGGACGCGACCCTCTCGTTCACCGGAGTGAACCCCAACACGCAGCGGCTGAGCTGTGGGGCAATGAGCAAGCCCACACCAGCTCCCCGCCGCTCCCCGCGGGCAACGCCAGAGAAATGGAGAGTCCAACCCCTCTCAAGAAGTTGGGTTCCAGAGCCCAGGCTGTGCGTGGAGGTGAGGCCGACTATATCTAGCCGGTAACGCTCAACCTCCCGCACAAGCTCAGGCTCCTTCCCCCCCAGCGAGGTGACATTCCATGTCCCCAGAGCTAGTGTCCATGTCCGGAGATCCGGTCGTCGAGGTCCCCGCCTTCGAACGCCGCCCGGATCTCTCCGCACCCGCCCCTCATGGCTCCTCCCGCAGGTGGTGGGTCCACGGGAGGACGGCCCCACGTCGTTCCTTCGGGCTGGGCCCGACCGGGCCCCGTGGGGAAAGGCCCGGCCACCAGGCGCTCGCTGCCGAGCACGCACCCCAGGCCTGGCTCCAGGGTGGGGCCCCGGTAACGCCAGTCCGGGCGACGTAACTGGCCTCGTTGTTTCTCTATTCATGATGGGCTTCTGAACCGCTCTTAGTCAGACCCGTCTCCGAGGACCTGTTTGCCATGGGTGACCCTACCAGGGGCATGAAGCCCCCGACAACATAGCTCCCAGGATCATTCGGGTGCTCAAACCCCTCCACCACGTTAAGGTGGCGGTTCGGGAAGGGGCCAATCCATGTGTGAAAATTGATGTGTCATGCTTCCTGAACCACTCTTTCACTTTTCATTCTTTCTTTTCATTGTCATCTTAAATGCCCGTGCCATCAGGGAAGAAAAAATCCATTGATGAAATAATCTGGTCATTCAGTGTATTCAGGTAGTCAGCTGACCTCATTCTTTGAGCACATACTGTTGCTGAACTTAGACTTGACCCGTACCTATAGGCTTGTACCTATTTGTTTAGTTAAATCCAGGTGGCAACTAACCTACTTGCCAAGATGGCGCCACGTACAGTCACCCTGGTGATTTGGTGCCTCCCATACCCACTGTGGACTCTTTCTGCATCCTGGGCATCTGCATCACACAGGATCTCAAGTGGGAGCCAACCATCAGCTCCCTCATTCCTCAGCTGCCGCAGGAAGCCAAGCTGCCCGGTCCAGATAATGATGCAGTTCTACACGGCCATCCTTGAGTCCGTCCTCACCTCCTCCATCACTGTGTGGTTTTCTGGGGCCACTGCCGGGGGCAGACAGAGACTGCAACGCATTGTGTGCTCTGCTGAAAAGGTGATTGGCTGCAGCCTTCCATCTCTACAGGACCTGTACGTCTCCAGGACTCGGGGGCAAACAGGCCGTATAGCAGCTGACACTTCTCACCCTGGACTATTTGAGCCACTTCCCTCTGGCAGGAAGCTACGGTCCATTGGGACCGGAATTTCTCATCATAAGAACAGTTTCTTCCCCTCTGTTGTTTGTCTCATGAACACTTCATAATATTTGTACCATTGATACTTTAGAATATCTGCACTAAACTAGACACTTTACAATTCCGGTCACCTTGATAAGCCGTGTTTGCACTTTTGTTATGATGTCTTTGATGCCCAAAGCCCCTCCCGCCGTGGACAACAAACAACTAGCAGAAAAGTTAAACGGCTTTTATGCGAGGTTTGAAGTTTCACACCCCTCCCCCTCCTCCCCCACCATCATGGACATTACCTCCAAACCCACCTCGGACCCCCCCTCCTCCCCCACTGCCCTCACAGTTGTGGAGCAGGACGTGACTAAGCTTTTCAGGAAGCAGAATCTCCGTAAGGCCGCGGGCCCAGACGGTGTCTCTCCTTCCACCCTTAGACACTGTGCTGAGGAACTGGCTCCTGTCTTCACAGACATTTTTAACACCTCCCTGGAGTCATGTCACGTCCCAGCCTGCTTCAAGCTGTCCACCATTGTCCCCATCCCCAAGAAGCCCAGGATCACTGGACTTAATGACTACAGACCTGTGGCGCTGACGTCTGTAGTCATGAAGTCATTTGAGCGCCTGGTCCTGCACCACCTCAAGTCCTTCACCTCCCCCCTCCTGGACCCTCTGCAGTTTGCCTACAGAGCCAATCGGTCTGTGGACGACGCCATTAACCTGGCCCTTCACTTCATCCTCCAGCATCTGGACTCCCCGGGAACCTACGCCAGGATCCTGTTTGTGGACTTCAGCTCTGCATTCAACACCATCCTCCCTGCTCTGCTCCAGGACAAGCTCGCTCAGCTCAACGTGCCTGACTCCACCTGCAGGTGGATCACTGACTTCCTGACAGACAGGAGACAGCGCGTGCGGCTGGGGAAGAATGTCTCGGACACTCGGACTATCAGCACAGGATCTCCACAGGGCTGTGTACTTTCTCCCCTGCTCTTCTCCCTGTACACCAACTGCTGCACCTCCAGCCACGACTCCGTCAAACTGGTTAAGTTTGCGGATGACACCACCCTCATCGGACTCATCTCGGACAGCGATGAGTCTGCCTACAGGAGGGAGGTGGACCGGCTGGTGTCCTGGTGCAGCAGCAACAACCTGGAGCTCAACGCCCAGAAGACAGTAGAGATGATCGTGGACTTCAGGAAAGTCACAGCCCCCCTGCCTCCCCTCACCCTGACGGACTCCCCCATCACCACTGTGGACTCTTTCCGCTTCCTGGGCACCTGCATCACCCAGGATCTCAAGTGGGAGCCGACCATCAGCTCCCTCATCATGAAAGCCCAGCAGAGGATGTTCCACCTGCGGCAGCTGAGGAAACGCAAGCTGCCGGTCCAGATGATGGTGCAGTTTTACACTTCCATCATTGAGTCCATCCTCACCTCCTCCATCACTGTGTGGTTCGCTGGGGCCACTGCCAGGGACAGACAGAGACTGCAGCGCATTGTGCGCTCTGCTGAGAAGGTGATTGGCTGCAGCCTTCCATCTATACAGGACCTGTACGTCTCCAGGACTCGGGGGCGAGCAGGCCGTATAGCAGCTGACACCTCTCACCCTGGACATGGACTATTTGAGCCACTTCCCTCTGGCAGGAGGCTACGGTCCATTGGGACCAGAACCTCTCGCCATAAGAACAGTTTCTTCCCCTCTGCTGTTTGTCTCATGAACACTTTATAATATCTGCACTATACTGGACACTTTATAACACCGGTCACTTTAATAAGCCACTTTGCACTGTTGTTCTGATGCTGCTGTTGTATATATTTTCTCCCTTTAAGTATTTCATTTGATTTTTTTAAGCATATCTTTTTAACTTTGTGCATGCCCTTATTTGTATTTGTATTTGTATTTATTCAGTGTGTTTATGTTGCACTTTTTCACCGTATCAAGTTCCTAGTTTGTGAACTGTGTTCACAGACTATGGCAATAAAAGTCTTCTGATTCTGATTCTGATGTTGTTGTATGTATCTACCTCTAAGCATTTTATGCTTTTAGTTGTAATTATTCAGTGTTTTTATGTTGCACTTTATCACCAAAGAGAGTTCTTAGTTTGTGAGCTGACAATGGCAATAAAAAGTCTTCTGAATCTGATTTTTTTGGCCCGGCAGTGTGTTTCCCCTCATCAACCCAAAACATGAACAATAGGTAAAATCCTCCAGTGAAGGTAGTTCTCTTGACCAAGACTAGTTCAACATCTGAAAATGGGTCCCACTGCTCCTGACAGGTGTTCCAGGGGGATTGAAGGATGGGTCAAATGTAGAGGACAATAAAGTATACCTTACACCCACCACTCAGCTAGAACAAGCATAATGCTGGACTTTACCCTTCACCCTCCTAAAGTCCCTGCTGCCACTCGTTATAACTTTCTCTTGAATTATAGAGAAAATATCTCCAGAGTAAATATTGACACAGGTTGGGCACAAACTTATCAGGCTCGTCTGGACTGCCTCTGCCCCAACGGCAAACATCTGTGAGTAAAAAATCTTTGGACAAGGAAGTATAGTTAACTTATAAATGACCACGTCAAAAGGCTATGACATGACAATGACAATAGTGTCAATGGTTTGATACAAAACTTACTTTAAATTGACTACTGTAATCTTAACATACAAAATACAAAAGGACATTAAAAGAAAAAGAACTTAACTCAGTTCTCCCCTCTACATGGTCCAGCACCTGGCCACTCCTAAGCCTTTAAAAATGGCTGACCTAGGGCACAACCCCTCTTTGTCTGGACCATGTGGGGATTCAGGTAAGTAGATGGATACATTAAACTGAATTGACTAAATATACCCAAATAAAATTTCTTTAAAGTAACAGGTGTGTGGGGGGATTAAATTAAAGGTATACTAACCAAAAAACAAAACAAACCCGGGATAGTTATGATTAGTTGGTTATTGACAAGTTACGGGAAATGAACAAATGTGTGCTTAAACAAAATTTAAGGTGATATTAAAAGAGATATTTGAATTCCTCCACTTGAGGCAAGCACTGTCCACCCACTCAGAGAGGGCAAACCACCTTTTTCCGGTCGAGAAGCATGGCCTCTGATTTGGAGGTGCTGAGTTTCATCCCAGCCGCTTCACACTCAGCTACAAACCGCCCCAGTGCCTGTTGCAGGTCCTGGCTCAACGAAGTCATCAGGACAACATCATCTGCAAACAGCAGAGATGAGATCCTGTGGTTCCCAAACCAGACCCAGGGCTCAGGCTGCGCCTAGAAATTCTGTCCATAGAACAGAACCGGTGACAACCGGCCCTGGCAGAGTCCAACATGCACTGGGAACAGGTCTGTCTTACAGCTCCTGCTCCGGTCATACAGGGATCGGACAGCCCTTAGCAAAGAGCCCCGGACCCCATACTTCCAGAGCACCCCCCAAAGGACACCACGAGTTACGCGGTCAAATGCCTTTTCCAGGTCAACAAAACACATGTGGACTGGTTGGGCAAACTCCCCTGAGCCCTCAAAAACCGATGGAGAGTATAGAGCTGGTCCAGTGTTTCGCAACCAGGAAAAAACCACACTGCTCCTCCTGAATCTGAGGTTCGACTATCGGTCGGATTCTCCTCGTCAGTACCCTGGAATAGACCTTACCGTGAAGGCTGAGAAGTGTGATTCCCCTGTAGTTGAAACACAACCTCTGGTCCCCCTTCTTAAACAGAGAGACCACCACTCTGGTCTGCCATTCCACAGGTACTGTCCCCGACTGCCATGCGATGTTGCAAAGGTGTCAGCCAAGAGAGCCCCACAACAGCCAGAGATTTAAGATACTCAGGACGGATCTCATCCACCCCCAGAGCCTTGCCACCAAGGAGCTTGCCAACCACCTCAGAGAATTCAGCCAGGGTGATCAACAAGTCCACCCTTGACTCTGTGTCCTCCGCGGAAGACGTGACAGTGGGATTGATGAGATCCTCAAATTATTCTTTCCACCGCCCAACTACATCCCCAGGTGAGGTCAGCAGCTCTCCGCCCGCACTGTAAAGTGTGAAGCACCAACACTTCACACTTGTGAAGTGTTGGTGCTTCAGCACTGCTTCCCTCTCCTGAGGCATAGGACGGTTTGCCAGAATTTCTTCGAGGCCGACTGATAGTCCTCCTACATGGCCTCCAGCCTCGAGTTTTTGCCTCTGCGACTGCACGGGCTGTGGCACACTTGGCCTGATGGTACCTGTTGGCTGCTTCAGGAGTCCCACAAGCCGGCAGGGCCTGATAGGACTCCTTCTTCAGCTTGACAGCATCCCTTACTTCCGGCATCCACCACCGGGTTCAGGGATTCCCACCACGACAGGCACCAGAGACCATGTGACCACAGCTACGTGCAGCCGCATCGACAATGGAGGCGGAGAACATGGCACACTTGGACTCCATGTCTCCAACCTCTCCCGGGATATGGGAGAAGCTGTCCAGGAGGCGTTAGTTGAAGACCCTGCTGACAGAGGGTTCCACCAGACATTCCCAACAGACCCAACAGACGATACGCTTGGGTCTGCCAGGGTTGTCCGGCTTCCTCCTCTGCCAGCGGATCCAGCTCACCATCAGGTGGTGATCGGTTGATAGCTCTGCCCCTCTCTTCACCCAAGTGTCCAAGACACGCAGCCAAAGGTCACATGACACAGCGACAAAGTTGATCATTGACCTCCGACCTAGAGTTTCCTGGTGCCATGTGCACTGATGGACACCCTTGATAGACACCTGTGTTCGAACATGGTGTTTGTTATGGACAAACTGTGACTAGCACAGACGTCCGATAACAAAACACCACTCGGGTTCAGATCAGGGAGGCCGTTCTTCCTGATCACGCCCCTCCAGGTACTCTACACTGCTGCTCGGCCCATAGGCCGACACAACAGTGAGAGACCTGTCCCCCACCTGAAGGCTCAGGGACGTCACCCTCTCTTTCACTGGTGTGAACTCCAACATATGACGGCTGAGCTGTGGGGCAATGAGCAAGCCCACACCAGCTCGCCACCTCTCCCTATGGGCAACGCCAGAGAAGTGGAGGTTCCAACCCCTCTCAAGGAGTTGGGTACCAGAGCCCAAGCTGTGTGTGGAGGTAAGCCTGGCTTATATCTAGCTGGTACCTCTAAACCTCCAGCATGAGCTCAGGCTCCTTCCCCCCCAGCGAGGTGACATTCCACATTGCTACAGCCAGATAGTGTGTCTGTGGACCGGGTCATCGAGACACCTGTCTTCGACCGCTGCCCAGTCCTCTACGCACCCGACTCCTATGAGACCCTCTGCAGGTGGTGAGCCCACAGAAGGGTGGACTCACGTCGCCCACGTTGCCCCGTGGGCAAAGGCCCGGCCATCAGGCACTTGCATTTGAGCCTCAACCCCAGGCCTGGCTCCAGGGTGGGGTCCCAGCTGCACCATACGGGGTGACGTCACAATTCTTGTTATATGGCTCATCATAAGGGTATTGGGAACTGCTCTTTGTCACCTGTTTGCCATGGGAGACCCTACCAGGGGCAAAATGCCCCAGGCAACATAGCTCCTAGGATCATTCAGGTACGCAAACCCTCCTACCATGATAAGGTGGAGGTTCGAGGGGGGCTGAATGACTGAAAGGACAAGATCGCAGATACAAGCAGCTGAAATGAGTTTCCTGCACAGGGTGGCTGGGAGCTCCCTTAGAGATAGGGTAAGGAGCTCAGTCACACGGGAGGAGCTCGGAGTAGAGCCACTGCTCCTCCACATCGAGAGGAGCCAGTTGAGGTGGCTCGGGAATCTATTCTGGATGCCTCCTGGACACCTCCCTAGGGAGGTGTTCCGGGCACGTCCCACCGGGAGGCCCCGGAGAAGACCCAGGACATGCTGGAGGGACTTTGTCTCTCGGCTGGCCTGGGAACACCTCGGGATCCTCCCGGAAGAGCTGGAGGAAGTGTGTGTGGAGAGGGAAGTCTGGGTCTCCCCTGCTGAAACTGCTGCCTCCGGCCCCCCGGCCCCAGATAAAGCAGAAGAAAATGGATGGATAGATTAAAGAGACAAAGGTGCACTTTGGCCCAAGCCTCATTAAAACTACTCTACCTCAGTGTTTCAGATGAGGATGTTTACTTGATTTCCACACATATTATTTCAAATAAATTAAATATGAAATGCCATTTATAAAAGGTGCGGTAACTTTTCTGGTGGAGGTTCTGCAAACTGCTTGTCTCCATGGAGATGTTATTGCTTTGCCTGAAATGCTCCACAGTATAGCATTAAGTGAAATCATATATTTGAAAGTAACTGTTGGGTTTTATTGTGTAAAATCCCTTGGAAAAACTGTAGTGCAGACATGTCAGACTTAGACCCACAGAGCAAATTTGGCCCTTGATATAATCATATTTGGCCCGCAAGATCATATCAAATATGGCCCACCGGCTGCCGCGTCAGTATAACGCATGCACCTCTAATACTATGGATCCCAGAATGCTTTGCAAATATATCGACCCCTATCACTTCTGTTGACACTCATTAGCATCTGTTACCTGTCGCCTCACTCAGATTTAATCCACCCCTTCTGAAAAACATGCAGATGTGTTAACATCTTTCAACAAATGTTTAGTTTGGCCCGCAACTTAGTCCAAGTTTTTAATTTTAGCCCTCTGTGAATTTGAGTTTGACACTTCTGCTGTAGTGTAAGTGATGGAGATAGGTTTAATGCCATACAAATCCCCAAAATTTGAACTGAAATGTCACGTGAACGTCTTTGTATTTATTTATTTATTTTTCTCTCCCAAAGTTTTTAGAATTGTGGTTTTCCTAAAATAACCGTGTGTGGCCTTAGCAGGATCTGGAGGTCTGTGGAGGAAGATAAAACCGTTGAAGTATTGTATTGTGAAAGGCATTGTTTATGGGCCTGTTGTGTGTTTGCGCTTTATGCTGACGTTCCTATGTGATGTCACTCACAGTTTAAAATGAGTGAGTGAGTAAACAAACAAAAAGAACATGCAACTCCTTTCAAAACTATTTTCACTTGCACAGTTAAAAGACGAATGGTCAAATAAAAAATACATTAGAAAGCAACATCTGTTCTTCCAACTCCACTACATTTTTTAACTAGACTGAAAAGTAAAAGTATTTTTTATTACAAAAATATAAACAATTAGCGCAAAATACATTTACTTTTTACTCTTTATGTACACTTTAAAACCAGTACTTTAATACTTTTACTTAAGTAGATTTTTTTTATATAATACTTTTTTTGTTTGTTTGTTTGTTTGTTTGGGGGTTGTTTTGTTTTTTTGCTCCAGAATCTTTACTTATACTTAAATAACAAAACTGAGAACTTCTTCCACTACTGACTGAGGTATGCTTGTGATGAGGAAATAGCAATTTAATATGCGAGCCTTACTCAATCAGAAACACATATAGGATCTTTAAGTTATAGTACACCAAATAGCACGACTAAGGTGCCCAAAAAATTATTGAAATACTGCATCATATAGTATCAGATTTGTAAAAGTCCCTCCGCTTTGACAGTTGAATAGCACATATGAGTAGTTTGGTGGAATGCTTCATGAGTTGACAGTTACAGTCAGATATGAATGAGATCTACCAGGCTTTCAGAACAAGTCTATACTCCATAAACACCACTCCATCTTTCTCTCCATTATATCTTTCTCTCTCTCCAAAAGTTTTTCTCTCATCCCTTCTTTCCTCTACTCTCTCTCCTTTAAGTCTCTCTCTACTCTTTTCTACTTACTCTCTTCATTATCTCTATCTCTCCCTTCTCTCTCTTTTCCCCTACTCTCTCTCACTCTCTCCACTCACCAATGCACCTCTTCTCTCTTGCTCCTCGCGCCACTACTCTCCCTCTTTTTCTTCTATCTCTGACCCTCTTCTCTTTCACAACTTTCTTTCTTTCCTCTTTGTCTTTCTGTCCCTTTTCCCCTGCCCCTTTGCTTTTTCTACTTTCTCTCTCTCCCCTCTTTCTCCCTCTCCCCCTCTCTCTTTCTTTCTCTATACACTTTGACTTACACCTTACACCCTCCTCTCTCTCTCTATCTATATCTATATATATATCTATCTATCTATATCTATATATATCTATATCTATCTATCTATCTATCTATATATATATATATATATATATATATATATATATATATATATATATATATATATATATATATATATATATATATATATATATATATATATATATATATATATATATATATAATTTGTAAGATGGATCAGATGTTCCAGAAGGTGACAACATGGATCTCGGGTTTGGATCTTCAAAAGTCTTAATTTCACTGACGAGAGAACCAGAGAAGCCAGAAGCCCCTGGACTTCAAACAAGCAGTCTGACCCAGGGAGGGGGCATGTCTTGGGGTGCTTGTGTGGTTGCTGCTGGGTCCTGATGCTGGGTCCTGGCACATGATATGAGGGGGTTTCCAGATCTCTCTTCAGATGTGATAGTGTAACATGTTATAAGTTTAGAGAAGGAAGGAGGAATGTTGAATTTGTTCATAAAATTGAGTGCCTATGGTGTCAATTATTGTGTCAGTTTTGTGGGGCTGTTGTTTACAAATCTGACCATTGAGTGTGTTTACATGTGCACAAGTATCCTGGTTATTGTCAAGTTTTTTAGAGTATCCTGGTTTGGTGTGTGTTCATGTAAACACAGTGTGCACAAATGTCAAATTAAAACTTGGACTAAATGCGTAACTGAACTTGAACAGGGTTAAACCATGACTAGAACAGGACCAAACCAAGTGTACCTGAGAATTAACTGGGCTCAAACCCTAACTCAGATTTTTTTTTATGCACGTTAACAATCGTTTTGCCTCTCATATACCAGTAGACGAGGCAGACACTGATTGATGACATCATATTAAGGTCATTTTTTCACGGAGCTCATTTTCAATCAAAGGTCCTCCTCCGGTGACATTTCATTACGTGTTTGTTTAGCGCCTCTTGATATGTGCCAAATGAATGGAGACATTAACAAGCGATTAATTAAGAGTCGCACAATACTGATGAGGAGAGTGGTGGAGAGGAGCTGTTGTTTACAAGACTGAATAGTTGATTCATCAGCTGCTTTGGGCGTTGATCCATGGAACTGTGGGTTAAAGCTAATCGTATCAGGAATATCACACAGGAATATGGAGGCTTGTTTTTTTATACGTATTAACACATAACACACATCTCACAATAATTAGATGTGTATGTGGACCACTAAAATAATTGTTATGGTTAAGGCTGGAGTGCAAAATTTAGTGCAAAACCTTCAGATTCCGTAAAACATCCACAACAGGATTTAGGATTTAAATTTTATACTGCCACTTAGTGGTGACAGAAAAGCATAGCAAATTTTAGTTTAGGTTCAAAATGGATTTTGTTAAAGGCAAATGTCGTCCTGCACCTGTCAGCAGCATTTCAAACGCCTTGTTCCAAGAGGCACAATGGTTGTTTCTCATTTTGTTTTCACTCAGGAAAAATGTTGTGGTTTTAGGCACTTACTAAATTGTTTTTGCAAGTCATGTTCATGTTATTCAAATGTGACTTCATTGTGTTCTAGAACTAATGTCCTCATATGTGGACATCATTTTTCTCATAATAAATAGAGATAATTCTTTGTTTTTACACTTATGAGGTCCCAATCAGCCCAAATAACAGAGAGACAGAGAAATGAATAAAGCGACAGTGGCTCAGTGGTTACAGTGTTGGTCCCCCAACCCGAAGGTCGGAGGATCGAGTCCAGCTCAGACCAAGTTCTGTCGTTGTGTCCTTAGGCAAGACACTTCACCCACATTGCCTAGTGGTGTGTATGCGAATGATAGGTGGTGGTCGGCTACAATAGTAGCTTACCATCACCAAGTGTGGAAATGAATAATGATAGTATAGTGTAGCGCTTTGAGAGGCTTTGACAAAGCACATTACAAGTGTAAGCCATTATTATTAGGCCCGAGCCTGGAACTCCGTCCCAGCGAGGGACTCATTAAAACCGCGTCCGGAGCATGGAAAATGGCAAAAATCAAGTAGTAAACACGCCCCGACATGGCAGTGAGTGGTGTCAAAAATTAGAACTCGATGAGCTCTAATTGTCACAAAAGATCCCGAGAAAAAATAACAAAAGACGACTAGATAGTGCCACCTCAAACTTTGATTTTCATGGGGCCAATGGGAGCCCAACTCGGAAAAAAGTCAAAGTAAAAATCTGACACTAACATCAAAAAATAGTACATGTTGGGACATGACAAAAATGATATTATGGCCCCGCCCTAAATTGTACAGGAAGTCGGCCATATTGGATCAAACCCGGGAATGACAAAAATGCATACCCTCACATTCAGGACATTTCCTCGCACAGTTTTCATCACAAACACTTCAAATTTGGCCAAATCCCACTAAACCCATGTGTGATTAAAGATTATCAATTACATTTTGATTATGACTTTGAGTGTGGTCAGGGTGAATTTTCAACAAAATTGCAAATTTTTGAATATTTCAAAAAAATATTTCTCTTTCACACATTTTTGTTGGGAAAACGCTAATACAGCGTTTATGCACATTTGTGAGCTGAACGTAATGATATGCAAATCAAGGCACTCTCTCACAAAATGGCTCTCTAGCGCCCTCTTCAAATTTCATTTTCAAAAATTAATAGAAGACAAACGATTTGTCGTGGATGCGTGAAAAAATTCACAGGGGCCTTCTTTGTGATGGGGCACAATTTGAGAAAGTCACATGACTGTAGCTTTTACGGTTTAGGTGAAAAATAATGGGTGGAAAATGCGTTTCCATTATTATTATTATTTTGGTGGTCGAATTGAAGCCACTTTTGACCCCCCGAACGTTAACGAAAAGTCAATTTTATTGCACCCAAAATTCAAGGTTGGCGAAAAATTTATTATTTTGATGTTCAAAAAAATTAATGTTTCAAAATGACTCAATAGTGCCGCCTCAAAATTTGAAATACATTACGGCAATGAGAGACCTTTTTCATCGTAGACAAATGAAATTTGGTATAAACATAGAACATACCAAGACAAGTAAAAAATTACATAATGACCCCACCCTAAACCCTACAGGAAGTCGGCCATTGTGGGCGGAACCTAATTTTTTCAAAATTTTACCTCTCACATTTGGATTTTTTGTGCCTTGGATTTTCATTCAAAAAACTTGCAAATTGGTCAAAATGAACTAGACCCATGTGGGATTATAGCGAACTGTCTTGGATTTTTCTACATCATAAAATGTGGGTGTGGCCAGCCTTCAAAGAAAAAAGCAATATTTTGAAGTGTTAAAGTGCGCATAACTCACACATGCAGTTTCCTATTTCCCGGCATTAATATACATTTTGTTTAAAATCTTCATCGGCACCAAATGATATACAATTTTCATATGTCAGAAATTTTTTTGCTCCACAGTGCCCCCTTGAACTTTTGAATTGGACCAAAAAAATTACTTTGACATAAACATTTGAAACTCGGCATGGACATTTGGCTTGGCAAACTGAACAAAAAAGCCAATGACAACATACCTCTATCGGCAACTATGTTACCGTGGTAACATAATAAATGTGTCATTTAAATGAATGGGGTTCAGAGTACTGGACTTTGTTGTAGACTAATTAGATGCTCTACACTCATCAAACTATGGCCTAAAATTCCAAATTGGAAAAAATTTTGAATTCTCATGTGCAAAAAAATTTATGTATCAAAAAGACTCAATAGCGCCACCTCAAAATTTGAAATACATAGCGGCAATGAGAGACCTTTTTCATCGTAGACAAATGAAATTTGGTACAAACATAGAACATGTCAAGACAAGTAAAAAAATATATTATGACCCCACCCTAAACCCTACAGGAAGTCGGCCATTGTGGGCGGAAACCCATTTTTTCCAAATTTTAACTCTAACATTTGGATTTTTCATGCCATGGATTTTCATTCAAGAAACTTGCAAAATGGTCACAACTTACTAGACCCATGTGGGATTATAGGAAACTCTTTTGAAATTTTCTGAGTTATAAAATGTGGGTGTGGCCAGCCTGCAAAGAAAAAAGATGTTTTTTGAAGTTTTAAATGTCCCGTAGCTCAAACATGCAGTTTCCTATTTTCCGGCATTAATATACATTTTGTTCAAAATCTTGATCTGAGTGCATAGATATGCAATTTACACATATCAAAGACTACATTGCTCCACAGCACCCCCTTGAAATTTTTAAATGGCACGTAAAAAAATTACTTTGTCACAAACATTTGAAATTTGGCATGGACATCCCTATTCCTATACTGAACAAAAAAGTCTATAACACCATACCTCTATTTTTACAGGTGTTGCCATGGCATCGTCTGACATTTCTCATTGAAATACATGGGTTTTGGTCAACAAGGATGAAAAATAATTCCAACCGTACAGGCGTGACAATGTCATAAATGCTCTCATTGGAATGAATGGAGTAGTATTACTCAGTCGCTGATTTTGGGGGGAGGAGCGATGTAAGCGGGAACGAAAGGCAGGATCTTCACTGTGGCCTGTACCCCGCGGTCGCAAGGGGTGGCGAGGGCCTTTATCACTGCTTGCAGTTTTAATTATTTATTATTATTATTATTAAAGCATGCCCTGCAGGAGCTCAGGTCCTAGGTTAAGAAGTAATGCTGATGGTGCAAGCCGGGTTGCCCGGACTGAGAAGGCTCCATCAACACACATCTCCACATGGAAAGGCCTGGGTGACCCGAGAATCGAAACCAAAATATTACTTTTGTGAAGCGTGAGTGCATTGCTGACCCAGCGTGAGTGTATTGCTGACCCAGCCTGTACACTATAAGCTTAGGGTCCAGAGGCCGCCAGAGAGCCCCTAAGAGCCCATAAATTTATATTGAAAATAATAATTAGAAAGTTGTTTGTTGTTTTTTTGTAAACTAAACGGTACTCGGGTGTTTATACTAGTCTAAATATCCCTCTAAGATATTAAGGTGTGTTTTATTTCCAGTAGCTAGATATGCACTGTCTACATTTGCTTGTGAGTCGGACATTGGTGTGGACAGCTGTGTTTACACCAGTGCAAAGGCCCCCCTTCCCTCAAGGTGCGCTCTGGGTGCACTGAGGCGGCAAAAGGACATTTGAATGGGTGTTTTACAGACTAAAAGGCTTTAGTTAGTTTTGGAGAAAGAGGGATTTTTCAGAGAGGAAAATAAATATGTCCCACTTTGCACCATTGGACATGCAGGATACAACAGTGAAGCTGGACGTGTATAATTCTGCAAACAGGACATACATCAGAGAGACACAAGGACAGCATTGGCTGTTTTTGGCTGTGGCTCATCTTTTTGTGAACTGGGAGATGATGTGAGGCTAAAGCAGGTCACTGCTGCTGTGTCACATTAACAACGTTGATTGGGCAGAAACCTGTCTTTGTTACATCTGCTGGACGAAAGAATGATCTGTAAATGACTCCTGAATGCACTGCGAATGCTCTTATGAGGATGACCTGATGCCGAGAAACGATACCATACATTATTTATACACACATTTGATTATAGTAGTAAATCTAATTAATTTCAGAGGCTGTTTCACTGTAGTTACGTACAATTCCAATATAATTTATTTAGATAAGTACCTGGCTTTAATATTTACACTCCGTCTTTGCCGACTGTGTTCCTCTGCTAAGTGCTAATGAGCTAACTGCTAACAAGTTTACTGCTAACGAGCCACTGTTAGCATAACATTGAGTGTTCTGACTTTGTACTACAGCCACGCTTTCACCAATATGGACATGATATACCTCTTTTACAGGCTCTGAACCCGCTCTACTTGGTGGGTAAATGTGTTTGGCAATTACAATAAGTTACAATGAATGCACAAGTAAATAATCGCCATCACCACTTGGCAACATTAGCATGCTACTATCACACACTAACACAAGCACTGCGCTAATATCCTCTGTGAACTATAAAAACCTTCAGTATTAAATATTTGTATATTTCATGTGACAGTCACATATGATTACAGCTGAGCTTATTGTTCAGAAGTTAATATCTTGTCACCTCTGCGCATGCACAGTGCTCTGATGAGCTGTGTGCCTAAATAAAAGGCAACACAGTTGCGGTGGTATCAGCTCTTGGTATCAGCAGCCTATTGACGAGTACGAGTACTGGCACCCGATACTGGTATCAGTATCAGTGCATCTCTACTCTGCACATTTATGTGAAATCTCTGCTAATTTTGTATGCAAATTTATGTCGACTAACTCAACTCTGTGTTTAAAGCTTGACAATAAACATCAAAATAATAATAAATAATAATCATTTGAGGATTATATATCTTATGTCTAGACTGTTTCTATGTCCTGAATTAATTAATGTCCATACAGGTTTTTACTTTATGCTTGTGGCTATTGCTGTTGTGAGCTTCTAGAAGTTGTCAGTCTTTTTACAACTGGTTGATGATGTCTTAATTTTATATATATGAATATGTGGCACTCAAGTGGGATGGCCCTGACAGCAAATTCAGCTTAGGGCTCCCTAAAGGCTAGGACCGGCCCTGTATGCGCGCTAACCACTCCTCCATGGAAAAGGTTGTGATGGTTTTACTTTTCTATTTCCACACATGCAGGTGACAGGTTACCAAGTCACCATGTGCCCAAACATGCACCAAGCCAGACCCAGATTCTCTCTTGCTTGTCTAGCTCCCCTATCCTCATCTCTACCGCTGCAGTGGCTCCTCTGACAGCGCGTTAACTACTCTGCCAACAACTGGCCAACCGGTTTTGGATTAGCGGTCAGATTGCCCCGTTTCCCTAAAGACAAACCATGACGACACACCAGGTCCTGAACCCAATTAATTACACGCACTGCTTATGTAGGAATTCATTATACAACCAAGTTTTTTTTTTTTTTTTTTTTTTTATTGAGAAAGGGTCGTTGGTGATGGATTAGCTTGTATAGTGGAGTTAAATTGGGTCAGAACAGAACTAAACTAGAATTAAACCAGGTCTAAAACAGGACAAAACAAGGACAAAATCAGGACTAACCCAGGTCTAAAACAGCACTAAGCAAGTATTAAACCTGGTCTGAATCTGGTCTAAAACAGGACAAAACCGCGAGTAAAGATGCGTTCACGCTTGCACAAACACCACATCAATATTGGCAGTAAACCAGAACTAAACCTGCACCTAGGCCCTGACTAAACCTAGTCTACAAACTGGGCTCAAACTCAGGACCAAAGTGAACTAAAAGATAACTGACTAAACCAGATCTAAAACCGCAATGAACAGGATTTGAACAGAAATAAAACCAGGTCTAAGACATGCAAGTTAAAACTATGCCTAAACCACGTCTTTGGAGCTAAACCAGAACTAAAGCAGGATTAGACCTAGACCTGTCAAGCCACAATCACATGCTTTGACAAAACTTTACAAAAACGTGTGTGTCTGGAACAGTCTCCTGTCACCCCGATTTCAGGGGGCATGACTGAAGAAACGCATGCTCTGTCCCGGTAAAAACAAGAATGGTGCCTTTGGATTTTAACAGAATGTAGAAGGATCTGGCTGGTCAGGCAACCCGACAATAAAGCCAACTAGATTTAAATGATCTTTAACCCAGTAGCACAGATTTGGTCGAGTTCTTGTCCTCTGCCAGCGTGAACATTGCGGTAGAGTGGTCAGATCCAATGGTCCACAGGTTGACGGTGTGATTCTAGCTCCTACAGATGAATACTGTTGTGGTGTCCTCGGGCAAGACACTTAACCAGCCTTGCCCCCAGTGTTTGCGTATATTGGTGTATGAATGTGTGTGTGAATGGTTCCTTGATATAAAGCGCTTTGAGTACGTTGAAGGTAGAAAAGCGCAATACAAAAGTGTGACCATTTAACACTGGAATTTCAATATTTTTTGTATGGAAAAACGTGCGTGATGGATAAACCCATAGTGCAATTACTGGTCTGTTAAAAAGTATGATTACGCGTTCATTGGATACTGTGTTGAGTGACCATCTCTGTGCGCCACTTTTATTTTCCTTTGTCCGTATTACCCTTTGGCACATGACTTGTGCTTAAAAAGGCGCAGATCCGTCCATCTATCCACCCACCCCTCCAGACTAGTGCGCGCTTTGCGTCTGTCTGTCTCATCTCCGGGGTTCACGTCTCCAACGCGCCCCGATCTTATCTGCGCTTAATCCACGGTCCGAGCGCACGGTCCGCTACGGCTCCTTCTATAGCGAGACTGGGGATAAAGGTTGGGTTTCAGTCAGCGTACCCCCCTTGACCACCACTGGACATCCACATGACTCTGCGCTATATGGGGTTTTCCAGATCTGTCTTAAAATGAGACCCGTACCGCAAAAATGTTATCAGTTTTTGAATAAGGATATTAAATGTGCTTTCAAGCGTAAGGCGATGTCGCTGTTTGGACCAGTGCCATATAAGGTTGTTTTACGTTTTACGCTTTGTCTGGAGAAATTGCTGAATTTCAGATGACATCACATTTGTATAGATTGTATAAGACTATATTAATTATTTTATATATCTTTTGGCTTGTTGTGTGGTTGAATAATTAACAGGGCAGGATGGTCATTCATGGCCACACATGGTCACGTTGTTATACAACGCTTTTCCACCTTCAAGGCACTCAAAGCGCTTTATATCAAAGAACCATTCATTTACACACGCACGCACACACACCCCCACACACCCACACACCCCCCCCCCCACACACACACACACACACACACACACACCCACACACCAGCGTACGCAGACACTGGGGCGAATGGACCACAGTTACTAATATTAAAATAAATAAATAAATAAATAAACACATTTGCTGATAGGAAAAAATAAATAAATAAATAAATAAATACAAGTTTAGTAACTTTTAGAACTGAACGTAAAAAAATATTTTAGTAAAAGACTATAGTCAGCAATTTTTATTTTTTATTTTTCAGTTTGTCCACTTTTCAAGAGTCTGTTGCACATTAAGATTCTTAAAATACTTTTAACCAAATACATAATGAAATATCGTAAGTGGAGGCTTCTAAATAAAGAATATTTACAAATAGAATGCATTATGGCTAAAAATATGACTATGAATATTGTTCGTTCTATTTTGCACTGGTTATGTAATAGCGTAATGTCTTGGCGAGAAGAAGTCTTTTTGGCAGTGTAACTAGTCCAGATTTTAATAGTTAACTAGTCACGATTATTCCGATTAATATTCAGATTAATCGCTGCAGCTCTAGGCAAGTTTTGAAGTTCTAGACTTCTTCTAGACCCTATTCCTTACAAAATTACCTTTATAATCGTTAGCTTCTTTCCTCGTCCAATTACCAACCAATAACTGTAGACAATTCCAATAAATAAATCAATATTTTTGGTTAATTGGCAAATTTGCACCTCTCTGGATATTTTGTTATATGTCTTTATGTAAAATGTCTGAGACAAAATTCCATTCTTACTCGCTACCCATTTATATTCTATGCACGTGTCTCACTACGCTCATTTTGTGTGTTGTAAGTGTTGAATCCTACTTTTAAAACCCTTTTCCACCACTTTCTAATACATTAATAATATAATAATAAATATGGTTCCATGCGTGGCATCCGGTGCATTATATACTCTGGCTCCAGTCTCAGGCCAACCAAGAAAAAAAACAAAACATAAAAACACACAAAAAAAAACCCACACAAAACAAAACCAAAAAAAAAAAAAACCGCTGAATTTACGTAAAGTAAATTTTAAGACGAAAGCGAGAAGGGGGAAAAAATAAATTAAAAAAGTGCAGTGCTTAGTTGGAGAGCATAAACGGCACTAAAATATGTCATGCTTGTTCCCTGGCTGGTATAAGAAGCAACGTGCTAGTTCATTTTTTTCCATCGTCCGAAGCAGCTCTGCGTAGTAGCCGCTTTTTTTGAGAGGTGGTTCACTGTACCACGCTCAGACCTGGTATAGTCCTGGATTAGGCCTTGGTTTTGTCCAATACACCAAGTTTACTCCATTTTTACTTCTGCTATGCACACTGCTTCTGAGTGAACGTGTTTGGTACTGGTTTGAGTCCGCTGTTTTGTCGGACTGGCCCTGTTCTGGTCCAGGTTTAGTCTTCGTCTAGCCTGCCAATTCATGGCCTGGTTTGACTTGTTTTTGTGGTTGCTTTGGTCCGGTTTAAATCCTCCTTCGTTAACCTCTGTTTAGTTTTAGTATGGCTCTGATAGGAGGCCTATTTCTTTCTATTACCTGCTAATTCCGGTTGTGTGCGACAGTTTTGTTCAATAAATCTTATAATTTCTTAAATTCTTGCCCTATCCTTTCCTTTCGCAGTGGCACCTCCCCATAAATGCCCAATAAAGTAACGCTATGATCATATGAGTTTATGTAGTCATTTTTCTTGTTTCTCGGTGAATGCTTTGGTCCAGTCTAAGTCCTTCTTGAGTCTCGCTTTAGGTTTTATTTAGTAGTGGTTCGGAACCAAGTTTAGTCCTGGATAGGATCGAGTCTTGGTTTAGTATTTTGTCGAGGCAGGCTCTGTCCTTAATAGATGGCTCCGATACGATACGCAGTTTTGTCCAATAAATCTTAATATTTCTTAATTCTTTCTCCCATCCTGGGTTATCCCTGGTTTAGTCCGGATATAGCTCGTGTTTAGTCTTGGTTGTTAAGTCCTGGTTTTGTCACGGTTTCATTCTTATTTGATGCTAGTGTAGTCGATACATTCTTAAATAACCAAATGCAAGGGATACTCCGAGTCCTCTTTGCTTGCACTAACATAATCGGAACAGTTGTATCTCCAAAGGCCACATGTACGCCCTCCCTGTTTTAAGGCCTTTCACTACGCAATGAAGGGGCGGCGTGCACGTCATTTGCGCGTGCACGTTACAGTTCATTTTCACATTGACTGGAGCGCGCAGTAGCCCGAGGGTAAAGGGACGGTGTCAATAGAAAAGTATTGATTATTGATAACTTGTCTTGCGCTGTTGCAGTCACAAGGAGAGACACAACCTTTGAGGCATTGCACCATTTTGCTCAGACACATTTTATTGATTGAAAAAACAAAAAAACAAAAAAAAAAAAAACAGAAAATCGTCAGAGTTACAATTGTACAATAAAAATGATATGGTTGCAGTTGAATGAAAATGCACAATTAGCAAATTACAAATTTCTATATGACATTTACAAATATAGCATTATACAGGCCTATAAATATTATATTAAAAAGGTGAATACTGAGAAACTGAGACTGCTGGTGAGGGTGGGCGGGCAGTAGTGTAGTGGGTTAAGCATAATAACCGGAGGGTGCCCAGTTTCAATCCCTCTCGTCTCCTTGTGTCCCTGTTTATTACGCTTCACCACCTTTATGCACTCCAGTAACAGTAATCTGTCTGGTAGGGCATCCGACTTAGAAGAGCAATAAAAGTATAATACGTAGTTAACTTCTCTTATCATTAAATTATATCTGTCAAAAGCAAAACCTAACTTTTACGCATTCGCTTGGTCTAGGAGCTGCCCGAAGGCCGCGCCTAAAACGGTTATCCCCCCCGCACCGTTGCGCACACGCTTCACGCCCACTAATGTATGCTAATGACCTTTGATGATTATTATTGACTAATGATCACACGAGGACCCTGTTCACATCTGCTCGTGGGAAAACATCCGGAGGCCGATATTACGTGCCCCGGAGGCCTCAGCACGGGAGAGTAAATGTGCGTGAGGGAATAGCACGCTGCGTCATCGGGAAAAGAGCGTATTAATCATGCATAAATGTGCGTGACGAATTGGTGTCATGTCTGTATTGTGTACGATAAAATCAAACCATCGTTCAAATATTGTAACTATTTTGATGATAATAATAATAATAATAATAATAATAATAATAATAAATAATAATATAGATTTTTCTTATAATAATAATAATAATAATAATAATAATAATTATTATTATTATTATTATTATTATTGTTGTTGTTGTTGTTGTTATTGTTATTGTTATTGTTATTGTTATTATTATTATTATTATTATTATTATTATTATTATTTTTATTAGTCAAATATTGTTATGTTATCTATATATAATAGATATTGAAATGTGTGTGCGTGCGCGCGCGTGTGTGTGTGCGCGTGCGTGTGTGTGTGTGCGCGCGCGCGAGCCAATCCCATCTGACACGGCAAGGGCGGGATCACTTTCCCAAAACATACTGAAATTAATTCAGTTATATGAAATAAAATTGAAAAAAAATGACAAAATACAAAATATGGCACTCATAAAAAATGTACATATTCAATTGACATTTTGAATAAATATAAATAAAACAAAATAAGTGCAACAACAGAACTTTAATAACAAAAAAAATATAAAATGCAAACACACACACACACACACACACACAGAATAATACATATTTAAAAATATGTACAAAGAATAGTACATATTAAAAAAAAAACATAAATAAACTATCACACCACATGTGATTAATAAACTCCAATGCTGTTACAATGTGCGAGCTAATTTATTACGTATTTTAATTACTTTGCCATCTTGTATTCATTTAAACTAAATGTTATGTTTTACTAGATAAATAAATGAAATGGCAATAAAATGCGTGATTCACTACGGTGTATCTTAGAATCGCGTGCGTAAACAGCTCGCATACCTATCTTCTACTGTACACGCGTCGAGCCGCGTCCCTGCGCCTAAAGCAAACAAAAACAGGTGCGTTCATTCATACATACTCACCCACTGTCTCTTCTGCTCGCTCTCCGCCGGTTCACCGCTGTACTCCACCAACTCCCGCCCGTTGCGCCACCTGCAAAACACGGCACAACCACCAGTGTCAAGTGGAGTGACCAGCAGACTTTAAAAGCAGGACAACGTGCTATTAACTCTAAACGAACTGAATTTGTTCTGGTGCCACAGTGTATTTGGTCCTGCATACAGCCCTGTATAGAGTGTAAATAAAAATAAAAAGTATTACAGTAAAAAATATATCTTAGGATAAACACATAAATAAACTATTAGGTTTTCGAGGGTCAAAATACGAATCAGTCATTAACGTTTAAAAGGAACACAACAAAACAGCTGTGAGTTAAAGCGACGCACAAAGTCATTCTCATTAGAGGTTTGAGACTTAAAAGCAAAACTACAAATTCGTGAAAAAAATGTTTACAAATCAGTTCGTGTAAACGAATAAACACATTTGCGCGAATCAAAACAAGGACAAAAAAACGTGAAGTTTTATGCACAAAATTCGACGTAATACTGTGTAATAACCTATAGTGGCAGATCCATTCACCCGTATAGTGCCAATCCAAAACAGGGGATCATTCACTGAGGGCATGCGTCAAAGGCGGCTCGTGCTAAGTGCTCCGTGATCCAAAACATAATGGACCTCTTAATACGCCTGGTAAGGCTTTTGAAAGGTCAACGCCAAATGTCACCAGATTTTTTCTTATGGTTTTCAGAAAAATAGTTCCTGATTGTAGTTTTGAAATTATATGGGAAATGTTATTAAACTACACTCCGGGAGTTAAACAAACAAGTGGCATTTGAAAAAAAAAAAAAAAAAAAAAAAAGAAGAAAAAATTGAAAAAAAAAAAAAAAGTTGTATACACGGTATGTTTGTTGTCGAAGGTATGTTTGTGTAGTGTTTTCAAAAAGCCAAATTTATTTTACTGCTATCAAATATTACCTCCATTCTTGAGCAAATCCCCTAATAAAAATATGTTCATTTTCAAAACCGACACATTTGTTTTTGAAATTAACTTCCATTTCAGACAAAAAAAATATTTATAAAAATGTTTCAATCAAACTTTATACCTATTGCACAAATGTTAAAATGTGTAAAAATATAAGCAATGTAAATCTACAAAAATTGTAGCTGTAATAAAAGCCACTGTACCTCGCTGCGTCCACGTACCAGAGCCGCTGCTCAAACCCAAGTTGTCGCGGTTAAAAAAGGGGGTTATGCGACTCCACTCCGACGCGAGGAGCGGAGAGAGGAGAGGCTGCCGGCGGGACCTAGCCAGCGGGGAGGAAGGGAGGGGGGCGGCTGGCTTGCTGGCTGGGGGAGGGAGAGAGGGGAGGGCGCGAAGGTAGGCCGGTGGAGGAGGCGGAGGAGGTGGGCAAGAGATAAGTGATCTAAAGGGGAGAGGATAGGACAAAAAAAAAAAAAAAAAAGTGGCGATGGTGATGATGAATACATTGGAAAGTTTTTTGGCCCCGGCTGAGGGTGTCAAATTGAATGGCCCGGTGGTGCGCATGTGCGAAGGTGTCCCGAACTGACAATGCGGGTGAGATGAAGATAGTGCTGCTGCAGCTTCTGGGCTCACGGAGGAACGGCGCGAGGAATCTACTACTACGACAAGACGCGACGCGATGAGGTCCAAAGCGCGGGCGAGAAAACTGGCCAAAAGTAGGTCCCCGCCGCTTCCACTTTTTTACGCGCTTTCTGGTTTTATCGCTGCCGGCTTCTCGTAACTCTCTATACACTGTCTTACATGTGTCCAAGCTTGTCATTAGTCATGTCCACTCCAAACTGTGCAAGGCAACATTCTTCACCGTCTTCTGATAACTTTTCGTACCGCTATGAGTGTCCAGTTTTGATTCGCTTCGTACTTACATGGGCTCCCCTCGTTGTTGTTCCTTCCCGGTGTATGTTCACAAACTTTGTTGGAGTGATGCAGCCAGCTCGCGCTCTCCCTCGCTTCCTAAAAACACACATCCCAAATTTGAACTTTCCATCTTGTTTTGAGGCCAAAATTTCGTCTTGTTACCGGAGGTTAGTCGGTTGTGGTAAAAGCTGCAAAGAAAGTTGTCGTATTGCTAACTTTTCTTTCCCACACAACGCGACTCTCCAAGTGTTGCCAGATAACATTCCTAGCTTCTAAAATAGTGGGCGCTGTGGCACTGTAGTTTAGCGTGCCTCCCTCGCCTCACAACCACTCGGTAAATTGCGAACCAAAGGGGTTGCCTGCGTTTAGAAAGACGCGGAAATCTGATTTTCCTTAGCCTCAAAAGATATCGCTCTCTCCGGGTAGATTGTTCGCAGTGCGGCGCTGGCTGGGGACTCCTACTCCGTACGTTTCCTCCTCTAGGGAATGCCAATCAATAACGCGTCTCTCTTTAGCCCTCAAATTACTGGACTGGCTGCGAAATCGCGTCACCGGGAAAGTTCCTGAATACAGTTTTGGGTATAGCGACTTTGCTTCGAGACGTGGAGTAGTTTATTGTTGTTTGATGTATGTTTGTTAGTGCTAGAGTGATTTATACTTTTGTTTGGAACGAAGCGGTAGAAATAATCTTGGACATGTTTTGGGTATTTTCAGAGTTACACACACACGATATATGAGCGCGCGTGTGTTTTCGCATGTGTCCATTTGAACAGACTATCAAAACATGCAAACGATTCAGATTCAAAGAGGCCTGTTGCCATCTGTTGTCATATCAGTATGTTTATAATTTATCTCAAATTTGCGCGCACCCCCCCCCCCACACACACATATATATATATATATATATATATATATATATATATATATATATATATATATATATATATATATATATATATATATATATATATATATATATATATATATATATTCTATTTTGAATTACAACTCTTAATCTCTTAATTCTTGTTAATTATGGCTTCATTTTCAAACAGCATCATAATTTACGCATTGTAAATAAAATGACCATTCTTTCTTTTTAAAACGCTTTTTTAGAGATCCCGTGCAAAATTATACTACTTAAACGTACAAACACACGCCTGGAGATAATTATATGCTTCTGAATAATTAACTCGTGATGTTTTCGAAACCCTGGCTTTCTGCCCTCACCCCTCCACCACACACGCTCGTGCCCCACGCACCCAAATTGCGCCTCAATCGTATAAACAAAAGCGAAACGAGGGGATAATAAGGGTAGTGAATACTTTTGAATGAAACAAGATCTATTGCGTTGTTTTCCGTGGCTGTTTTCATTGGTGAATGTAATTGCGCTCATATTTGCTGCCACTACATTTGCCTGTAGCCCAACCGCTATGCGATGCTGACGAATCCGTAGCATTATATAGGCTACAGAACGCACACATTTTTATTGTATAGATTTTATTCCAAAATATTGATATAATTATGCGTAATGTAAGATGTGTATTTACCCAAGTTTGGGTGTTCTAATTTGCTGTTTTGGGATAAGTTGTAACCTGTTGCGATTGCTATTCTTCAAAAGTTTTTTTTTTTTTTTTTTTTTTTTTTTTTTTATGTCTGTTTGGAATATAGAAATATGAAAATAAAATATAGGTAAGGGTGTTGACTGGTAAATGTAAAACCTGTAACATTCATAATTCAAATATGTGCAGTCACTGTCATAGAGGTCAACGCCATTTCTGCTTAGTTTTGCAATACAAAAGGTGCAAGCCCATCCCATAAGCCATCGTCAATAACCACATGATAGCTTAACTTAACATTTCTTAACCATAACTTGAAATTCTAAAATATGTTCCTTATGTACACTTTGCAATACTAGCCCAATAACTTATTCCACAAGTTCATGCATATACTCTGTAGCCTCTTCAGTCCTCACGTGTGCGTCATGTTGCTGCGTAAAAAGTGAAAAGGAAGAAAATACATGGAGGTTCCAAACACACTGCTAGTTAGGCCTATTGGCTCCGGGAGAGATGCGTGGGAGTGGGTTTCCTCCAAAATGGACTGCAGTAGACTTTTACGCACGGAGCAGCTGGTCTCACACGTTCTAGTCAAGCCCCCGGGCCACCTTTTCTTCTTTTTTTTCTTTTCTTTTCTTTTCTTTTCTTTTTTTTTTTTTTTTTTTTTTTTTTTTTTTTTTGCCACAACCGCACAATCTTACGCATACATTACATCGGTGCGAGAGAGGGTTTTTAATATAAATATTGGCTTGGCGTGCATACAGATCTCTGGGTTAGTCACTCTAGTGGAATTCTTGCAAGTGGCTCTTAATGTTTGTTTTTTTTTCATTAGTTATTCCCAATACACAAACGTTGCAAAATAAAACATTGCAGATAGTTTTACAAGTTCATAATTATTTAAATATGTAAATTACTATTGTGTTTTTAAGTATATAAATCCATTATTGTCCACTGGAATACGCAGGCCTATATCTAGATTATCTAAGTAGCTTTTCAAATGACGTTTCCTGACGACATCATGGCCACACAAAACGTAATTATGAATTGAAATCATACAATGTTTTTGTACAATCACACTTTTTATCTGATCTTCACAAATATTACAACAATTAATTATATGGATTTTAAGGCAGTTATAACACGCTTTAGACTATGTATAAGGTAATTTTTATATCGTACTTTTCATGTGTAATCATTTTGAGTTTCCCTTCCACTCTCACGCGTAAAACCTTCTCCAAATGTGGCACGCACGTTGCCAGTGTAAGCCTACTGTATTTGACTGTATCTTGGCCGCGCCGCAGTGGTTGGACCGTGCCTGTAAAATTAACACATTGCTACTGTTTTGTGGTGGGATTCTGCGCACATAGACCGATACGCGTCGTGTCGCTTTGGTTTCAATTTGGATCAATTAACACCCCCAACCCCCACCCCTCAACCCCACCACTCTTTCCTTCCCCTAGAGAGACCCCGTTTGAAGCGGCTGGGGCGCAATGCATTACTAAAGCGCATAGGTGAGGCTACATGTTACAACGCGGGTATTTGTCAGTGTTGAAGGGTCAGTAGATTAAACGGAAACGTGAAAATAAAGCCAATTGTATAACCGTTTTGATCACAATACTGTGACTTTTATGCACAGGGTCTACCAGTGTGCAGAGATCCCCGCGTAAACTGATATAAGCTGAACATATGCCATGTAACACAGGCTACTTAACCTATTTGTTTTAACTAACAATAGAACGCAGCAATTATTAGCATAGGGTGTACCCGTGCGTAAAAGCAAACATACAAGAAGAGAAAATAAATAATAAAACAAAAAAATAAGAGTAAAAGTACTGAAGTAGAGGACTGATTCCAACTTGAACCAACATGTGTCACTGTGTCCTTAGGCAAGACACTTCACCCACCTTGTCTCTTATAGTATAAAAGTGGTGCGTGTTTGAGTGTTGGTGGTCGGAGGGGCCAGTGGCACAGATTGGCAGCCTTGCTTTTGTCAGCCTACCCCAGGGCAGCTGCGACAATTAATAAATACTAAAAAATGTACTTGTGGTGTAGTACTTTTACTGTTGTACTTTGTTACTTTCCTCCACTGATGCATTTGCACACATTTTTAGAATTGATTGAATATAATGCCTTCATGTTGGAATGCCTTCATCTGAGCCTTTAAAAACATTAATGGCGCTGTACCTGGTCTTTACAGTCATAAACCGTGTAAACGGTTTGCACTCTTATTTTGACCTCAAGGCTCCTTATATGTCTGTACTGGGGTCAGACAAATTTTGCTAAAATAAATGGAAAAAGTTGGGTACAAGTGTTTTATAATATTTTTGAAATTGTGCACTGGCATTTTATAAGCAAAGTAGGCTTGTAAAATGAATAAAAACTTCAGATACCAAACCTAGATACTCATTTAAGCAAGTATCAATACTAAAAAAGTCATTCACAGGACAGAAACGGACCTTTCCTGAATAGCTTTAGAATGACCTACACCATTATGGAACCTATGGATGACTGAAGGATTATACCGATGTAAGACCACATTGCAATATAAAAGAAAGCACTACAATCTAATGTTGAAAATGAGATTTTATTGTCTAATTAAATTGTTATTTTTATTATCATTGTGGTATCAGAATCAGTGCTGAGTATCAAGTCTTTTCCTTAGTATCGAAATAGAGTTTAAAAGTTAGTATTGTGATAACACTAATGCAAAGGTCAACAGCTCATAATAAGACAAAGTTTCCTGACTGATTTTAATCCTCTCCCTCTCTTCTCCTTAAACAGTACATATACACTCACTTTAGGCCTACAATATCAGGGCTGCCCATGCTGCCCAGCTATAACTTGTGTCCTATGCTGCACTGGTGTAAGTGTGTAGCATAGGACATGTGTCAGCAGATTAGATCCTCTCTCAGCATAGAAAAATATAGAGAAGTTTTGTGTTTATTTTAATATCAGAAGTCAATGATGATACTGTAGAAATGTGCTTATGACAAATAAGTGTGTGGATATATATTAATAAGAGGGTTAAAGGGGTGGGTTAAATATTACACTATTTTCTCATCTATGTTATAATGTTGTTTTCTTGTCAAAAACACACCCAAAGTTGTGTTTTGTTTCATTCACACATGTTTAACACATTAACTTTGCATATTTAGGAGAGTTCTTATCTCCAATGGAAAATACTTTTTTTTTTACCCAGTGATGTCATCATGTGGTGATACAGGAAGTGCTCCACTGTGTTTTTAGAATCCATACACTTTCACTACAAGCATTTGGATAACTCAGCCTTGGAATTGCCAATCTCTACTAAACAAAAGGTAAAAGGAGCTGTTAACTTGAAAACTACCACTCCATGACATGACAGGTGGAATAAATGTGGATAAAAAAATAATGCAGCATTACTCAAATATGCGTGAATGAAGCAAAATGCAATTCATCTTATTTTTTGATTAGGTAATAACATTATAACCTAGTTTAAAGCTCACAGGAGACAATTTTGTGTAATATAGGACCTTTAAGCATTTGCTTTCTTCAAGAGGGTTGCCATTTCAAACATTATTGATGGGTGTGCTAGTGTGTGTAACTGCTTCTGACATGTAGGGTATTTGTTATAAAAAGCTGTCAGATCACTGTCCCCAACCTGCTTGTCTGATTTAATTAATGGTCAATATATATTTAATATTTTATATATATTTAAAGATTCTATATTACACAACAACACATCCTAATGATTCACCACAATTTGCCTACAAACACTTTTCACAACTGCCAGAGGCCAGAGTGGAGTTTTGCTAACAAACACTAACTTGCTAACGGTGCTTCTTGGTTTGTGGACAATGAAAATGGTTTATTATTATTTATTACATTATCTTCATGATGTAGATACTGACAACATACCAGCTTAAATTGCCTTTCTCCTTAAATTCTCTCTCTCTCTTTCTCTTCTCTCTCTCTCTCTCTCTCTCTCTCTCTCTCCTCCTCTCGTTCTTTCTCTCTTTCTCTCTCTCTCCTTCTCTCTCTCTCTCTCTCTCTCTCTCTCTGGCCTGTTCTGCGGTCACATCTTTACTGCTCTGATGTGTCCCACACAGATAGACACTGTTGTGGTTAGAAACCCAAGCATCTTGTGGTTGTGGTTGTGCTTTTATTATTTTGAACATCCTATGTTGTATGCTGTACATCACATCAGGTTTGGAAAATTGTAGTATTGTTTTATATACTGCTTTTGCAGGAGCATGGATGACATAAGCTTGCGGGCTAAGCGTTCCACAAAATCCTACAGCTAAATGAAAGGAGGGCTCTAATAGTGCCCGGATGATAGCAAGATTACTCAAACATCCATGGATGACATCTTAAACCTCTTCAGGCATGTTTCTGATGAGTGAACAATGTTATAACATGCTAGTAAGCACAAAAAAGTTGATTTTGCATAATACCCCCTCTTTAATCTCAATGATTTTATATCCTGGTTGAATAAAGGACTGAATGAATGAAGTAGGTATACTATAGGATGGTATACTATAGGATGGAGAGTCAAAAGGCAAACAGAAAAAAGTACAATTGTTTTAGTTGATTGATAAAAAATAAATAACAAAAAAAAAACAAACACCAAATAATCATAATAATACAATCTAGGGCACACATATATCGGTCAGACCTTGCTACTTTTGTAGCCACAGTTGCCCTGGGGCAGACACCAAGCACCCACACACCACAGTAATAAGTATTGTGGGTGAAGTGTCTTGGCCAAAGAACACAAAAGCAGTAATCACACTGGACCTAACCACTAACCTCCCTCTACTGAGAGATTGTATTTGAGTCAACTCTTTGGGCTGATTGTGTTAAAACAAAGCACAGATTAAAGGCATTGTTTTACTGTCTTGGCAATGTGAAAAACAGAACTAATTCATTTTAAATGGTTTATAGCAATCAAAAGTTATTCCTCACTTACCTTATGTATTCTAAGCATCCTAATTATTGACATTGATGAGTTTATTTATGAGTTTAAGTGTGTTTCACAAATTTCAGCATCCAGAGCCAATTTGTTGTCATGGTAAACTACCTTGCTAATACGCACCTCCTGATTCTCAGACAATAACATGCTTTATGTTTAGATGCAGACATCACGCAGTGGACTTATATTGACCTCAAGAGCTGCTTATACAATATACCTGTACTGGGCCAAGACACTTTTACTCAAATACATGGGAAAAAAAATCATTTATATGCCCTTTAATATCTAACTTGAATAACAGACCTTTAGACAGAGTACTGCCTCCAGTTAGCCTCCACACAGAATGTTTATGACATCATTTGACATATAGGTATTTTTTTTAGAATATAACATCATTTTTTTCTGTCCTGTAAAGCTAAAGTATCGGTTAGCTTGATTTTAACCTTACTGTATATAGAGCTGAGCAAAACATATGGTCCACATTACATTAACATAATATGATACAAATAAAGACACATTGCAGTCTGTAACCGTATCTCCAGTTTGCTATGAGTGCCACTCGTGAAGAATGGACTTTCCCGTAAAGGTTTTCAAATTACAGAGAAATATGGTAGACGGTAAAGTATATGCACTTCTACTAAATCTACTGTAAAGAGGGCTGACATGAACCCACCATAAAACAGTCCACAATTGTTCATATGTTTTGAAATTTTAGATGAAAAAATTAATGTTGAGTCATGAGTTGGTGATTTATTTTTATTGTCATGTAGATATCTTTCCTCTCTCACTTTTTGGTTTAATAATTTGACATATTTATTGTTCTATGCAGCAATTTCAACGTCTATGGTTTTTCAAATGTGATCTAAGAATAATTTGTTATGGCTAACTAAGTGCCAGTTGAAAACCTGATATATCACTTTTGATAAGGAGCTGTTAGCTTGTTAGCAAGTGTTATTTTTATAAACACAGCATCTTGAGTTATTTTAGTTCACCTACCAAAATAAACGTCATATGTGTATCATTTTTACTATGATCTTACGTGTAAAATATGCCATTTTTATCTAAATGTGCATTATGCAATAATTCTAATGGAGGGTCTACCACCTGCTTGATGTTATTGCTTTGCCTAGAATGTTCCACAATATGGCATTAATCTGTGTGTAAATGAAACTGGTAATGCCACAGAACTTTTCAGACAAAGCAACAACATCAACTTTTCTGGTGGAAGCTCCCCTTCCACCAGAAAAGTTGCAAAGTTTAAAGCGGGGTATTACAGTTATATGAGCTATAAACGGCTAACACATAACACATTGAGGTCACCGTGTGACCTTTTATTGTTTTGAAAATGCAATATTCACTGAAAACAACATGTGAACATTTTATAAATGTCTTAAATTTAACCCCCTCCCATTACTCTCTGTACTAAGTCACTTCCTCTTCAGAGTGCTACCACATTACAATTTGTATGCATCCCACTAATGAAACTACTGCAAATCGCATCAGGTTTGTGAAGTTTTAGTGTATTGTTTTGTATTCTGCTTTTGTATATTTATGGAAAATGGTCATGTGGGAGCATTGGATTGGAACAATGTTATAACACTGTAGAAAGCTCCACAACGTCAATTTAGCAATATACCCATTCTTTAAACTTTATCATGTTGGTCAAGTTCCTGGTTTTTAGTCCTTATATAATATTTGTGCTGGGTCCAGTCCTAGTTTAGTCTTGATTTAGACCCCCTTGTCGCCCATCTTGAGTCATTCTAAGTTAACACAAATACCAATCGCATTAAGCTCTAGCACATGGCTCAAAATCCCATTCACTCCACTGATACCCCAACCCCACATCGCCACCTATCTACTCTCCATGACCTCACTCACATGTCAGTTAAATATTCTGATCCCCAGAATGGTTGTAACTGCTCTGGGATAGTTCAAGATATACCCAAATGTTTCCTTTATAAACAGGCGTACCACATTTTTCTGTCCTCATTTGCAGACTTGACTTACGGGCAGCAGGTTAAAAATAGCACGGCTGAAATGGGGTAATGCTGGTATGCACTAGTATAAGAGTGGGTGCAAAAACTGCGAATGGACTGAAATGTTTAAAGGTGCATTACGTAAGTTTTTGGTGGAACGTATACTATTTGTCTTCTTGTTGGTGTTATTGCTTTGTCTGAATTGTTCCACAATATTCCATTACATTCTTGTCGGAAAAATTAAATACACAAAAACACACATTCTTTCTGTGTGCTGGGTCACCTCTCCACAGATCTGACCTGTAGCATGGCCTTGTAGTGGCATCTATTTACCCACTTAATTTTGTTGATTAGTAAGTAGTGTAGCCACAGCTGCCCTGGGGGCACATTTACACTGACATGGCTGCTAATCTGCACCAACAACATCTCCAAACACCATCATTCATCACATAATAGATATTTATATGTAGGTGGTTGGTGAAGTGACTTGCTCAAGGACAGGGCAGCAATACAGAGTGGTGGGCATCAACCTGCCAACCCACCAGTATCTATCTCAGATTTTTATGTGTGATTGTGTCTAACTATACATCAGTTAGTCCTGAAAAAGCTCTGATTTAAGCCCAGATCTAGTCCTGGTTTAGATTTGGTTACATTTTTCATAGCACTGGTTTAGCACCAGCTTTTTGCATGCTATTCCTTACTTACCTTATGCATTCAAGGGGCGATAGTAGCTCAGTTAGTATAACGTTTGTCTACTGATCCGAAGGTTGGCAGTTCAAAACCCATTCTCAACATAAACATCATTGGTTTAGCAGTCAGATCCACTGACCCACAGGTTGCTGAAGCTATTCCTGCAGATGAATGCTGTTGTTGTCTGTCTGGGCAAGACACTTACCCACCTGTATGAATGGATGGGTGATTCATTGGCGCTTGGAAGGTGGAGAAATTCTATATAAAAAAGCAACAATTTACCATGATGAGTTTATCAAGCGCCACTAATACAATATATCTATAGGCCTACTGTGGTAAAGACATTTTGCTCAAAGACATTTAAGAGATAGGACTTTTAAATTTATACCCAAAATGGTCAAACTTGTGTTATAACGTAGGCTGTTTATATAAATGCCTCGCACCTTTTCACATTTGCTATCACACCCTAGTATACCCGCTAATTGTCACTAATCGTTTATCTCTATGCGCGTCTTCTCTGATTACCACCTCCTGCTGTTAGCTTGTGTGTGTTGTTTGCAAACTGCAGTGGAATGTGTCGAGCAGCTAATTAGTGAGTTTAGCAGCTAGCCCCATGATTCGCTGCATGCTGACACTGGGGATTGGACAGCATTGTGACCAGTCTTACCTGGCACTAATCCTGATTTGTTTGGTATTAACTGCTAAGTTTTCTTCTCGTCACTCTCTTTCTTTGTAACTTTTTATTTCTTCATTTGGCCTTGGCACAATGAGACAATCCATTTCGTTTAGCTAGCACGGAAATCTTTGGAATTACAACAAAACTGATCTCTTTTTCATCATGTGTGTGAATTAAAAAAAACAATTGTGTATCGTTTTCATGTTGACATTGGTGTCACAGAGTACTGGGATAAATTAGGCTATGCAAAAGTAGCAACTAATAACTTTAAAGTGGAATATGTGAATATTGTAGTTTTAATTGGGAGAGCATGCTTAACTTTTAATCAGCAGCAGTAGTAGCCCTAGGAGTAGGAGTAGTATTAGTTGTAGGCTTAGTAGTAGAAGTAGTAGTAGTAGGCCTAGTTGTTTCTTCTACAGTAATTGTTTTTATTTAGATACATGTGTCATTATTTAGAACTACCATATTCATTGTTTAGTCTTAATTTTAAATAGGGATGCACAATGCAGCATTTTAAAATCCAATTCCATCCATTTTAAAATTAGCTGATTTCCAATGTAAACCAGACCAAAAGCAATCATTTTATTTGAACAAAAATAATAAAAAAATGATGTGTAAAAAAAAAAAACAAAAAAACAAAAAAAAAACAACTAACAGCTAACTACAGATCAATTTTGTATACATAAAAGTGACTTTGTGATGATGATTTTCACAAATAAAAATCACAAAGTGCTTGACAAAGACCAGGTCCACCAAATAACAACAATAAGTCAAATAGGGTCATAGGACTCAGTCAGCCAAAAGCTTTTCTAAACAGAAGTGTCTTCAGCTGCTTTTTAAAAGAATCCACAGAGTCGGCCACATGGAGAGAAAGGATCGGGGCATTCCATCATTTCGGTGCCACAGGCAGAAAAGACAGGTAACCCTGAGGTTTAAGCCTGGGACTACAAGCAGGTTCTGACTGGAGGAATTGTGGGTGCGTCCAGAGGAGTAAAGGATTAAAAGGTTCAGGATATACTTGGGGCCCTGCCCATGGAGTGCTGGGATCTTTGTACCGATTTTGCGCTATAATTGCATGTGGATGGATTAGTTTATTTTTCACATTTTAGGTTGAAATTAGGCTACAATTCCACTGTGCCATAATTTCTTTCCAACTCTTCTCTCCACTGCTATAGTCCCAAGACAACACAAGCCCCATCCTGTACAGATCAAATCTAATAGACAAATTACTGAAATCTTTCCCCTCCTCTCTCCTCCTTTCCTCTATTTCATCTCAATCACTGTTGCAGACATGTCTCTCTCTCCTCTTCCCCTCTCCTCCTCCTCTTATCTTCTGTTTTTTCTGTTCATCCGTCTGTGTGTCATTCACAGCTCTGGGACATCCTGTATGTCCTTTTGGTCTCATCTTGTCTTCTGGGGGCTTTTCATGTGACTGACAGTTCAAAGCTTTGGCCCCATTTTCTCATCTGTCCCTCCTCCTTCTAAAGACCATCTTTACATTACACTGTAAAAAAACAAAAAAAACAAAAAAAACACTATCTGTATAGTTTAAAAACTAAAAAACTAAAAATATATACCTTTTTCATGTACATTTAGGTGTTTCACTTTTTAGCTGTTTTTTCCTTGTTTTTTTTTACTTGGTTTATTTTTATCTCCATCCATGCTCAGGTCCTCTACCGGAGTTCTTGAGGGTTCTGCGCTGTATATTTACTGTTCCTAGTACTGCACTTTTCTGGGTTTTTCCTGGGATCTGCTGTAGCCACTCCTTCAATTTCAATTGTTCTTTCCATTGAGTTGACTCGTTAGGACTTGACTTACTCATTAGAGGGATTTGGCCATGGCTGCTTTCCTTGTTTCCTGTTTTAGTTCGCAATTTGCTTGTGAGATACCAATGTCTGCTATTGTCCCTTCTGGGAGTGAGACCCCTTCTGTATGGACTACCTTCCCTTTTTTTTGTCACTATCCGGCTACAGTTCTGTGCTGTAGATGTGTGCATACAGCTTGATGTCATCCATTTAGAGGTGACTGATGGCGTCTTTATTTTTTTCCACAACCTCATCGAGTTTGCAATGAAGGCTCTTAGAGTCCTGTTGATGTTGTACAGCTCCAGGCGTTTTTTATGTAAATAAGTAACACAAAATGGTACATTAGTGTAAAGTATAAAGAAAATTATACATAATTTCCAGAAATTTTTTTTTTTTTAAATACAAAACCGAAAAGTGCAGCGTGCAAAAGTTTTCAGTCCCCCTAAGTCAATACTTTGTGGAACCATCTTTTGCTGCAATTACAGCTGCAAGTCTTTTGGGTTATGTCTCCACCAGCTTTGCACACCTACAGACTGACATTTTTTCCCATTCTTCCTGGCAAAATAGTTCAAGCTCTGTCAGATTTGACTTTCAGATCTCGCCACAGATTCTCAATTGGAATTAGGTCCAAACTTTGACTGGGCCATTCTAACACATGAATATGTTTTGCTTTAAACCATTCCATTGTCGCTTGGCTTTATGTTTAGGATCGTTGTCCTGCTGGAAGGTGAACCTCTGCCCCAATATCAAGTCTTTTGCAGACTCCAACAGGTTTTCTTCCAAGATTGCCCTGTATTTAGCTCCATCCATCTTCCCATCAATTCTGATCAGCTTCCCTGTTCCAGCTGAAGAAAAGCACCCCCACAGCATGATTCTGCCACCACCGTATTTGACTGTGGGGATGGTATGTTTAGAGTGATGTGCAGGGTTACTTTTCCTCCACACGTAGCATTTTGCTTTTAGGCCAAAAAGTTCGACTTTGGTCTCATCAGGCCAGAGCACCTTCTGCCACATTTGCTGTGTCCTCCAAATGACTTCTAGTGAACTGTAAACAAGATTCCTTATGGCTGGTTTTCAACAATGGCTTTCTTCTTGCCACTCTTCCATTAAGACCAGATTTGCGTAGTGTATGACTAATAGATTCTCCCACCTGAGCTGTGGATCTCTGCAGCTCTTCCAGAGTCACCATGGGCTTCCTGGCTGCATCTCTTCTTGTTTGTTCTGTAAGTTTTGGTGAACAGCCATATCTGGGTAGGTTTGCAGTTGTGCCATACTCTTTCCATTTCCGGATGATGGATTGAACAGTGCTCTTTGAGATGTTCAATGCTTGGGAAGTCATTTTAGATCCAAGCCGCCCTTTAAACTTCACCACAACTTTTTCTCTGACCTGTTTGGTGTGCTCCTTTGACTTAATTTTGTGGTTTGCTCCCCAACACTCTCTTAACAAACTTCTGTGACCTTCACAGCACAGCTGCATTTACACTGAGACAAGACTACACACAGGTGGACTCTTTTTAGTCATTAGCTCAACATTCAATCTTTCCAAAATCATCAGGCAACTTCTAAAAGCAATTGGTTGCATTCAAGAAAAAGTGGGCTGAATACTTGCACTTGTAAGTTTTTTTATTAAAAAAAAAAAATAATGGAAATCTTGTAAAATATTTCTTTCCACTTCACACTTGTGTGCCATTTTGTGTTGCTCATTCACATAAAATGCTAAGAAAATGTATTAAAATTGGTGGTTCTGATGTGACAATATGTGACGAATAATTTTGCAAGCCACTGTATATATGAACAAAGAAAAAAAGTCTCACAAGTCACACAACAATACATTTGAATGTCTTAAAACAAGACCACTATTCTGAAATCAAACCTTAGTTATTCACTTTTTTTTCCAGTGTGTTACAAAGATGGGTCTAGGAGGTACTGTCCAATTAGGGTGGATTAGAGGCTTCCCCAGTGCCACTATAGTCTAGCTCTATTCTGCTGTAGATCAGGTTCTTTGGGTGGCTTAGATAAAGACCTCTTTTATGCACACCGAGGAACAGGAGGAGGACGGTTAGCGATTACACTGTCACGAGCGTCGCTTTGGCACCGCTCTGACAAATTTACCCATGTCTTTGGAGGGGTAGAGAAGGAGGAGAGGAGGAGGAGAAGCAGAAAGAGGAGAGTGGAGTGTGTGATGGGGGGGTATAGGGAGATTCACGACAATTGAGCGACAGTTATCCAGTGACCATGCGAGACAGAGGTGGCACGAAACAGCACTGAGTTGGGAAAGGGTACGAGGTTAGTTCAGAATGGTTTGGTGTTAGCTTATGTTTTGGTCTAAGTCTGTAATACCTAAAAATGCCTTCTTCAGTTCTGTCCCAGGGTCTGTTCACACTTCATTTCCCACTCACAACCTGGACCAAAGCCACTCTTCTAAAGCTATACTTTCTCCACCGGCTAATATTGGCAGTATAGAAGTCATTTTTTTAAATTATTGTGATGCTAATAAAGGGCCAAATAATTGTGATTATAATTTTTGCCCCACACTTCACCTGTCCCAACTCTGCCCCCCACCACCCCAGCAGGTCAATTAGACCTTGAATCACCAGCTGCCATCAATTCCAATGGAGAGTGAAAACTGTTGCCGCATTGATTACCGGACCCCCCGAGATAAAGCCCCTGTATACGGCGTAATTTCATTAAGTACCATGTGGCGTGCTGGGTAAATATATTAGCACCGGGCCCTCTCAAGGCACTCTGTATGCTTAACAAATCCCACGTCTTCTGGGCCCAGTTGAAACCCAGCTAAGTGACAGAGGTGAAGGAACGTCTGTAGAAGTTGTTTAAAATCCACTTTTTTCATTGGTGCTATTAAAATAATTTACATAGTTTTGTGAGCAGGTCATGGCACAGTCCATATAAAGTTTGCTACTGTTACAAAGTAAAGGCAATGACGCCTTTGATTGAATGTTAAAGGTGTACTATGTAACTTTTCTGGGGGAGTTTCTGGAGTTTTGTTGTTTGCAAAGTACTCTTATATTAAATCTACACTATGTAACTTTTCTAGACATGTCATTGCCTTGCCAGGAATGTTCCACTAAATCTATCTGTCCCGACCAAAATCTGATCTGTAACTCGACCTGAAGCCACTACCTGTTTGTTTCCATGGAGATAGACTGGCATACTATGGAATATTCCGGAGAAAGCAATAACATATATGTATGGAGACAAGCAGGCAGCGTACCCTCCATCAGAAAAGTTACATAGTACACCTTTATATGCCTATTTCTACCCATCTGATCTGTAACTTGGCCTGGTGTTCTACTTGTCTCCCTGGAGATAGAGCAGCTCGATGCCATATTGTGAACCTGTACCTTCCACTAGAAAAGTTCCGAATTTCTCCTTTAACTAAATACCCTTGCATTTTTGTTTAATGCGACTACTCAAATTTCAGTTCCATCACAATTCATATTTCATCATCATTGTATACAATTATTTCATACCTGTTACCGAATCAGGATATGTAGATTCCACTGAGCGAAAGTTGATCTGCTCTCGTTAACCTGGACACGGATTGGACGTGAAGCGATGACTACAGAAGAATGCACCGGAGAATACCTTATATATGTGCATGTGTGTGTGTGTGTAAGTGACTGTGGAGAAGAGGTCCAAGCTAAAGCATTTCAAGATGGCCCATTAGTGCATGGGGCGACACCAGGATTCCTCTGACCTGCCCCCCCTTACTCCTCTCTCCCGCCCTGCTCCCTCCTCTTCCTCCAAACACTGGGGACTGCAATTTGTATATTTCTACAAAGCTTCAAAATACTTACTCAAATATAGCATTAGTTGCTAAATGTTGAAGCTAAACTAATGAACTACTTGTCATAATCAAAAGTTAAAGCCACAAGTCAAAATAGACTTTTTTTTTTTTTTTTACTTTTGTTTCATTATGGTTATTTTTATTGCGCTGAAAATCATGCATCCTTACTACAGTGGTGGAAGAACTCAATTGTGTTACTTAAGTAAAGTAGTATTAGTATCACATAAAAATAACCTTTGAAATCATAGTAGAAACTACAGACCTGCTCTAGTAGAATCATAGTAGTATAGTACTCTCTCCCTCCCTCCTCCTCCCTCTCTCCTCCACCCCTTCACCCCACCAAGTGTACGGTTCCACAAGTTACTCTGGAGCTGCCCGCGTGTGAAAATATTGGATTGCAAAAACATCCCGGGTGCGAGATGGCCTGTGTGAATGGAGCTTTCAGCGCAGGGGTCCGTCCCGATCCCTGGTGCTACTGACGGACGGACAACAAATGGCATTTTGTGTCTGCACAGAAAAGAAAGGAAGATGACGGAAAAGGGAAGGGTTGGAGAGAGAAAAAAGAGGAAGGGTTGGATCTTGAGTTTTAAAAGTGCATATAACTGGTTAAACTACTCATTTCACAAAAACATGGTTGACATGATCTGATTTAAGATGATTCAAAAAATCTTTTTCTAGTTCCTTAATATTGGTGAAGTTTATATGTTTACTTCCTTGTTGAATACAGGTAGCATATATAGACACTCATAGATGCAAAATACCTCTGCCTCTGCTTGCAACTACAACTCATTTGGCTAACCAATCTTAACCAGAGTTATGTCAAATCAAACACACCTTCACATAAAAATGAATGGTGAAGTCAATCCCTGTATTTACTTAAGTATACAAAGTGTTTATTTCATGATATTTATGGCATTTAGAAAGAGGATGTTTAGTGGTCACTAAATGTTTATCAGAACCACACAAGTTCAGAAATCACAACTCAAAATTGGTTAGCTGAAACACCAAATGGTTCACACACTCAACAATGACTTTTAAGGAGGATCTAATTTTACTTCAAATGTGGTCGATGGGTTGGTACCAGTTGATGCTTTCTTGATTATTAATAATTTGTGATTTTTGTGGGCTAATGGCTACAGGAAAAAATACAGGGGCCTGGCTCCAGTGTTCCAAAATCTACCCGGACTCTTTCTGAGTTGCTAAGTGGATTATAGCATGACAGCAGATATGACATACATAGTGGTAATTCCAGAACTGTTACCTAGCAACCATGATGTTAACAAGGGCCAAAACCTAAGTTACACAATAGTTACGACTAGACAGCTAACATTGATAGCAACTCCTTTATTTTGTTAAATCAAGGTTTAAACCTCAGAAAAATGCCTTCCTTGTGGGTAAGTTTTCCCTGCATTTTGGTTGGAATTTTCTGTGTTGATGACATAGACAGATAGATTCCATTTTAGAACTCATTATTACTTCCTGTATTTTTATACTTTTCTTTTCAACTTTTTTCCGCAAACTGCCACTCTGCTGATGTAAAACTTTAATATATATTTACCACAGGTACTATCTCACTAAACCAAGTCATAATTAGAAAACCATAAAAATCATACACTTTAAGGGCTTTTCACTGGACCCCTATACGCGAGACACTCTTATCATGTGACCTGTCTGACCCAGTGGCCCCCTTTGCTTGCCTCCCCCTCCCCCCGCCCCCACTGGGGTGCACACTGCCTGGGATTCAATGAGATCCATTCAGGCCCCTTGCACCAGAGGTAATAGGTAAAATAACGTCAGTGACCTTCACTTTGGGTGCTCAACGGGAGGCCAGAACTCTTAAGATGGAAAAGATAGCGTCAAGCATGTATACGTTGGGGTTCGGCCGTCTTGGGGCTGTATCCGGTGACTTATTGGTGCAGATCCCCGGGGGTGGGGCCAGAGCAGAGTGACATGAGACATCTTGTTCGTTGATTTAAATGGACAGGTCTGAAGTCTGAGTCTTTTGGGATTTTAGAGGCAATTGTTTGTATTCTCGGTTGGGTTGTAAGATCATTGGGTATGTAAAACACTAGAGGTTTTATTTGAGCACTTCAAGGTTAAAGCTAAACTAATTACCAGCTTATTTCTGAAGGATATGATATTTATTCCACTATTTGGATATTGTAAAACATATATGATACACTTACTAATGCCATGTGTCTCTTAAAGGGACACTATGGAACTTTTCTGGTGGAGACTCTGCCGTGCTTGTCTACATAGTGATGTTATTGCACAACTTTTAGTATAGAACAGAAAGCGTATATTTTTAAAATAAAAATAAAATGTATTAATAATTTCTAACAAGGTCTTGAGCATTAGCTGTATAGTACACTTTTATTTAGGTACATTGTTTTATAGCTACAGTATGTAACATTTTTGCCAAAAAATATACTAAAATACATGTTTTTGTTATTATGGGTGTTTTTATTGCACTGAAGAACGTAGAGAGACATGCAGGCCTGCATCTTATTTGGCCTGGAGGAGAGCCTCCTTCTGGTTGTTTCTATGGAAATGTTGTTCCTTTGGATATAATCTTCCACAATATGTATTAAAACATATATATTTCCATGAGCAATATTCCCAAGCATGATTTAAAATTTCTTTCTCCATGGAATCATGCCAATGACCGACAGAAAGTTATACAGTGTTGCTTTAACAGAGAATGTAACAAGATAACAAGTTCATGCCATAAAACAAGATAGTTTAATTTCTTGATTACGTGGGGCATTGTTGTGTGGAGTTTGTTCAACATTGCACGATTCAACCAAAGCAAGTTTCCTAGTTTGTGAATTTTGTTCACTGACAAGGCAATAAAACTGATTCTGATGTTCTCTCTATGTCTGTGTATGTTCATGCACGAGGCTATGCCTCCAGCTAGGTACTCCTACTATGAAACTACCTCAAAATCACTGCACTAGTTGTGTTGAAAAATTGGTCAGATGCAGATCTGTTCATCTTTTCTTTTCAAGCAGGTGACAGCAAGTTACAGGTCAGATCTATGAAGAGGCAATTCCAAACATAGAAATCATGATTTTTAAGGTTAAGGTATTATTAACCTATAAAAGCACCTTGTTGTGTGGAATAAATGGATGATAGACAAGTTTATAGCAAAATTGTGGAATACTTCAGCTAATTTGCTTTTTTAATTTTTCTACTGCATATTTCAGCAGTTGTCACAGTTTTCAAGATACCAAAACTCTGTCGACCATAACATTTATTTTTACTCATCCAGCCAACCACAGATTTGAACATACTTATAGCATCTTTTTAAGACTATCCATACTGACCCTCTATGGAACATCCCAGAGGACAGCGAGGGGTCCTTTTCTGACCATAACCCCATGTCCAACCCTCTCTCCCTCTCTTTCTTGTCGTCTCCCATTGCTGTTCTTCCCCTCTTTCTTCCTTTCCCTTTCTCTCTCTTTGATATGTCGCGGTGTCTTTGTGCGCCCTGATAAAGGATGCCATAGTCACCCCCTTAACCCACCCCCCTCTCTCACCCACCTTTCTTCTTTGTGGCCTTCGGCTCTCTGCTAGAAGTGCAAAGTAATAGTGGGGAGTCTCAGAGGAGCTATCCCCGTGGGTCTATATGCTGGGCCCTCTCTATCCCTCCCTCTTTCCATCCATCCAAGACTGGCTAATTACCGCTACTCCTGCCTCTCCACCCCCATATTCCCTCCTCCCCCTAACCCCTCCTATCACCCCTTTTGCCATCTCCCCAAATGCCGCACAGAACTCACGGATACAACAACATTCCCACAACCGGGCACCTGGCCTCTTCCTTTCTCCTGACCAGCTTTGATGGTTGACACCCCAGACTCGCCTCCCCAACCCAACCACCCCCACGTGGTAGTTTCTCTTCCCCCACCACTCTTCCACCCCTCTGCTACCTCATCCCTCTCTCACTGACACTCATTAATAAAGGTTTTAAATTGCTTTCTGACCCTGGCAAACTGCTCCTGTTGAAAAGGGAGATGTTGGTGGAAGGGGTTACGGAAGGAGGGTTAGCGGAAGCTGGCTAGCTAGAAGGGTGTCATGGGGTAGTTCATATAAAATGGAAGTATATGAAGTGTGCTACAGATGTGCCAATTGGGAGTCGGTGAACTTTGAGTGATGTTGTTTTCAAAAATGGCAAAATAAGATACAATTAGCATGTGTCATTTCTTAACTTAAAGACCTCTTGCTGAACAATGTTTCCCAAATAGTCTCTATAACAAAATGTCAATGGCTGATCAAATTTTGGAAGCTAAGCAGGGTTGGGCCTGGTTAGTATTTGGATGATAGACTGGTGATACCAGGTGCCACAGAGGGGCATCAGTGGCTCTCTAGCTGGTCTAATTTAGCCTGTGAGGGATTGTTAAGATCTTTAATAAGTATCTATATTGATTAAATGTTGCACTGAAAAGACTGTCAGGAGATGAAAAAGAGCCCATAGCAGTCTGTCTCCCCAAAAAGCACAATATTTGAAGACAATTTTATCATATATTGCTTCCATTATTCTGACCCACAGCAGCTGTCTGGACAATAAAGTGTTTTGGTGTCTTGAATGGTGCCATATAATGTCTGAAATATTTTAAGAGATGTTGTTTTAAGTAAAAAAATAAATAAAGAAAGAAAATAAAGAAAGAAAAAAAAGAAAATTTAAAATGTAATCAGTGTTTTAAAATGAGGGGTATGACATATTCATATTGAGTTGATAGAAGTTGTATATTTGTCCCAAATACATATAGCATGCACTTTTGTGACTGTGTAGCTTAAAAACAAATGATGGTGATTTTGCTACTACTACCTTTAATCATGACTGCAACCAGCAAAATTCTTTCTACTTGGACAAACTGTACTTGTGCTTTTATCCAAATTCTTAGTCACAAAAAAAAAAAAAACATCCCTTGAATCCTGATTAGATTCCATCCCATGCGTTTGTACATCGTCTGCACTACTCGTTCATATGCACTCTCAAATATCTCATTTAGTTGCATATTTCCTCCATGTTGCCTCGGGCCCTAATCAATATCTCGCCCCAGTGGACTTGCCCGTTCATAGCTAGGCTTTGTGCTGTCCCATGATCCGGCCGGCGCGTTTGGACAGCTTTCTGAAGAAAACAAATGGTTCTATTACAAGCTGTGGACTGTGTGATGTTGAGGAGGTCCCAGAGGCAGTATACAGGAAAAGGATATAGGTTTACCTGCCAAAGCACTGCACGAATGGACAATGCAAAGTGGTGCGGATATGTAGAGCATTTCACATACAAAGAGAAAGGAGGACTAGATGTTGGATTCAGAAACAAGCATGGACTTCCTGGACTCATGTCAAAAAGTCAGCTTTTACTCTTTGTATCTAATTGTTTTATTGTCCAATAATCAGGAAGTGCACATTAGCATGCTCTCTGGTCATAAATTCATCACAGTGAATAAGGTAAATGAAGAATAACCATTTAAAATGAACTGGTTCTGTTTTCCATGTTTTCATGTTGGTAAAAATGAGATACAGCACTTTTAATCTAGGAGATGTAGAGTAGTGGAGAGAGCAGTGGGAATGGTTTTAGCATTAAGCTTGTTTTGACCCTCACAAGGCAAACGTCTGTCCATTTTGTAAACATCTTTGAAACTATCGTAGCTACAACAAGGCCCTCTCAGTGCACACTTTGTGAAAAGGAGGAGTGCTTTGGCAAATAAAATGGATTTGACAATCAGATGCTATTTTGATGGTGTTTTCTTGTTTAAAAGCAAACTACTCTAATTTAATGTAATATTGAGAAAATATCAAATGGTTCTGAAGCCTTAGCCAAAAGCTTAGGCAAAAGCAGCCATGAGGGGCAAGGGGTTGGAGGCCCCTCCAGGTTGGGGGCTGTAGGCGGTCGCCTACTCTTGCCTAAGAGTAATGCATGGCCTAATATGGCCTGCATTGCACATACAAAGAGACAGAAGGACAAGACGGTGTATTGACAAACAAACATGGATTTCCTGGACTAATGAGGGCCATATTGTTGTAATGTATTAGATTCAGAAGAGTAGAGAGAGAAAAGGGAATGGTTTTAGCAGAAAGGATTAGGGTTAGATACACAACATAACTTTTCGGATGGTCTGCATAGACATTTTATTGCTTTGCCTAGAACAGACCTGAGACTGTTTTAATCCACCCAAAAATACATGATTTTTATTATCTTAAAACTTTGTGGTCCCAAATTATTCCTCACTTACCTTATGCATGCTTAATATCTTAAGTATTCTCCATGAGGAGTTTATAAGCACTTTTCACAGCTTTCTTAGGTCAGAGTGGAGTGGAGTTGCCGTTACTGTAAGGCTAACAACAACTAGCATGCTAACAGTGCATTTCCTTAGTATTGCACAATAAAACACTTTGTAATTTCATGCAGACAGCACACAGCAGGCTTATTTTAACCTCAAAAGCTGCTTATAAAATATATCTGTACTGGTGCAAGACAACTTTTGAAAAAAAAATCTAATACAGTGCATTTAACAAGCATTCTCATTAGTAAAAACAAGAGTGCTTGCCCATATTTTAACTTTTACTTTTGACTTGTTTTTGGCTTATTTTCCTTGTGTATTTTGAGCAGCTCGTACAAATTAAAAATGTCATGTGAAACGTGTCATGTCCACACCCAAATCAGTTCCTCTTCTTTTAGGCTTTATAAGTCCATTTACAGACAACACTAATGGGTCTGGAATCTACTATTAAGCAGACAAGTGGTAAAGATGACATTTTCCAGATTATTTGTTCTTTCTTTCATTTTTCTGTTATTGACAATTTATGATCTGCATTTACAAATATAATTTGGGTCGCAATGGAAACCGGAAAATTTTAAGTTGAATAGTGTATTGATTCTACCAATAACTTTAAAAATATCCATATTATAATGTGAGTTTACATGTTTAGTATTATAGATTTCCCTCTCAGCCAAAGACATACAATAGATCAGCTAGGTACTCCTTGTCAAAAGCACTGCTTAAACATATCATTTGGTTGCAATTGGTTGTAGTTTTCACCAAACTTTTACTCCTACTTAAGTAATTTTTTTTTATAGTGGTTTTGTTTTGGTTAGTCTTCCCACTGGGAGTAAGTCTACAAGTGTCAAAAGCTTTATGTTGCCAATATGAAATTATATGAAAATTTGTGTTTCTTACACAGCTTTTTCAGAAACTGAAATGACTGGATAGTAAGGTACACTTCATTGTCCCTGCATTTGACCCTTCCTTCAATGGGGTAACCTGTCAGAAGCAGTAGGCACACAGTGTCGCACCTAGGGACCCATCTCCAGATCTTGGGCTAGTCTTGGTCAGGAGGACTACCTTAGTTGGAGAATTTTACCTATTGTAAACTCCACACAGAAAAGCCAGGGGGTCATAAAGTCTGTACATTCCAAATATCATCCTATCTCTTCAGATATCTCCCATACATTTGGTGCAGTTTTGAGTCCCAGCTGGCTCTCCTTGTCTTCTTCACACTTCACCAGTGGGACAAAGGTGATGTCATACGCGAGGACTATCCCAGGTTGGTCCATATGAGACACAATGTACTTATGCGCAATGTATGCATGGCACCGTTATTGATACGCTGGGAATGTTTCACAGTATGGCATTAAATTTACCAACCTTGCATTTATTCAATTATAGATTTCCAAAATACCTTGAAAAATATGCATTCTTACTGCGTGTGGGTTTGCCTCTCCACAGATCTTACCTTGTAACTTGCCCTGGTGGTGTCACTTGTTTGTCTCCAAGTTTAATGCCATACTGTGAACATTCAAGGCAAAACAATAACATCAGAGAAGCAGGTGCCAGACTCTCCACCATTAAAGATACTTTTTATTCTTTGTAAATTGCTATATCCATCGAAAACAATGTATTATTATGTTTAATAAATGAGCCCCCCTCCCTTTGCTCTCCGCTCTGAGTGACTCTCCCTTCCGAGCACTATCAAATTACAATTGCTGTGCATCCCGCAATTACTGCACATCGCATCACATTTGTGAAGTTGTAGTTTATTGTTTTGTATCATGCTTTTGTATATGTATGGAGAATTGTTGTGTGGGAGCATGGGTGACTTGAGTCTCAGCAGGATTGTACTGCTAACCGTAAGGCGGTTCAAGTAGGGCATTTCAAGATTACTTAAACATGTATGGATGACATCTAAAATCTCTTCAAGCATGTTTTTGATTAGGGAACAACATGGTACAAAGCTCCAAAAAGTACATTTAAAAGTCATTATCTCTTTAAAATAAAAAAGAGGAAAAATTCATAAAGTTAATTCAAAAATTGTCAATTTAAATCAATGTGACTCTCACCCGCTCTCCTCATTTAGTCACTGCCACATCCTTCAGTCTCACCCAGCCAAAGAAAGATCTCATCTCATTATAGTGTTCCAAACTGCCACTTGTGCTGGTTTTGTCTGTCTGGAGCTTTTTCCGACATGTCAATTAAGGCATTTTAATTGTGAAGATACTATTCTGAAAATCCACTCAGTTACAGGTCTTATAGTGTGTGTTTTTGTTCTTAGTGGAGTTAGTGTTAGCGTTTTGCGATGCATAGTAGTAGAGTGGTGAGCAACTCTTAGCAATGCAGTTGAAGTTTCTATTTTCGCCCCGTTGTGAAATAAATAGTTTGTCTTACCCTATTTTTAATGAAGTGTCCTTAGTGAGTCATAGACTAACTTCAAGATGAAGTAGTCTATAGTTTATCTCAACTGCTGACGGTGGTGTAGTAACTTAAGCATTTGCAAATAAACAGAATGGTAACCAGTTTGATTATCACAGATGCTGTTATTGCATCCCGGGATAACACACAGTTACTGCAGAACAATAATGTACACTATAACCATGATAACCATATTATTTTTTTTATATATATATATTTTTTTTACAGTAATAACCTATTAATAAATTACATCTTACATCCAGTCCTTTAAAGTTCATATGGCATGGTTTTCATTTCATGTTTTTCTAGTTATGACTTTGTTTCGTAGTACCTGTGGTAAATATTCATGTGGTTTTATATCAGTCAAGTGGAGGTTTGTGAAAGTTGAAAAATAAAAGTTCAAAATTATTGGAAGTGGCACTGAATTCTTAAAAAGACTCTGTCATCAATATACAAAACTCCATCCAAAATGCCAAGATAATTTAAGCACACAGAACACATTTTTCTGACAAAATGAAGATATTGCCATATTGTGATTATTTATGTTTTGATTTGTGTGATTATAATGTCCTTCTTATTCTGTAAAGCACTTTGAATGACTTTGTGTACGAGGTGTGCTATACAAATAAACCTGCCTTGCCATATATTTTTGTCAAATAATAACTATTTTGTACATTAGACTAGCTTTGTTCCTTGCTTACAAAAATGGTTGCTAGGTAACGGTTATGAAATTAAAATTTTATGTAAAATTGTAAACTTCATCAAAATTATCAAAACAGGGAAAACTGGGTATATTTTTTAGATAAGTCTTAAATAGCTTATAATTATGCTAAGGATGTTCTTATGAGTAGTCTAACCTGTCATATGCACTCCTAACACTATAAAATATTTGCTATTTATAAGGCAGTACACCCATTCTTTTACACTTTAAAACTATATACTCTAATTTGACACCTCTCAAGTTGATCTTTCGTACACCGTTTTTGCAGTTTAACCTTAAAGAAGGAACCAGTTTGTGTTTTGGGAGATCGGCAGTTTGCTTGGGACTTTGATGCTGAGCCCCTCCCTGTCTCTGCACATATGAGAGCGCTTTGGTGAAATAACAGTGCGTGTTTATCTTGTATTGTATGGCACCGCGTCCGACTAGCGCTAAATCCTCTTCTTCCAATGCTCCGGGCTCTTCTTGATAAAATACTCCACAATAACGGCCTCCCCTTAATCTTGCACTCACGGAGGGAAATTCGCCGCAGACGCAAGCTCTTCCTAAAACATCCTATAGCTCGTCTCCTGCTTCTCAAGTTAGCATGTGTCCTTAGTTTCTTGATTGTATTCTATGCACCTTCTTTCTTTTCCTTTGTACAGTTTTCTAGGGTCAATTTCAGGGCAGTATAATATTGAGAAAGTTAAAGTTGGATGAAAGTTTTGCATAGAAATTGTTGGTTAAGCTGCTAAATACAATGAAGGATATATGAAGCTTGTGAACAGGATGTTTTGTTTTTTTAGATTCATAGATCAAAGTAAGCAGGGTTGTAATTTTACAACTTTGTAACTTATCTCAACAGAGATAGTTAAGTTTGGAACATTCCAGGCAAAGCAAACAATTTCATCTCAAAGGCAACAAGAGAAAAGTGTTCTAGTAAAGCCATCTTTCGAGTAGTAGTTTTATGGTGAACTACTATTTTTGTATTATCACAGATTTTTACAATGTCAAGTAGGAGGAGCTTGTAAGCTATCAGCTTATGTGCAGATAGAACTGCATATACCAGGTCATTAAATACAATGTAGGAGAAATTTTTTGTTTCTACTATAATACTATGAGCCTCATTACTGTGTCACGTGAAACATTTTACCAAAAACTTGGATCCCAGTATCTATATTATTTGATTTGATTTTTGTTTTATTACAGCAACATTCCTCTTACTTGACTACATCCGCTCCACCCCTCACCTCCTTTTAAAGCAGAGGCCCTACACATCTAAACGTGTCCGCTGACAATCGATTCGGGTGCTTTAAAGTAGATCTGCTTTTGCGGGCGAGGCCTTGGAGAGACCCTGTGTACTTTTACCTGTCTGCTCCTAGGGCCCCACACTGCCTTGTCTCCTCCGGGACGTCCCACACTGGCCACGGTGTCTTTACTGTCCCCTGTGTTTGGACCAGTGTAACCCACACCCTGAGTACGCTAGCGGGATACTGTCTGATCCCAGTAACAGAACACCCCCCCCCCCCCCCTTCCCCGCCACTCCATGTCCGCTCGGTCCGCACCTACCTGCTCCCTGACCCCTGCCCGCCTGCCATCTGGGTCTTTGCCGCCACACAGGGCATGGTAGGTGGTGGGTGGTAGTGCTGGGGTACAGGCAAGAGGGGTGTAGGCAGGGGTGTTCTGTAAGTCCTTTAAACTTTGCCTTTGAAACCAATATTACACAGAGGAGATGTGATAAGGAACGCATCCCAGGTAAATGACTGAGCAGTCCCTTCATCTTTTTAGGTATACTCCCAGTTGGGAAGCTGGTGAATGGGGTGTGCTTTAAATGAACTGTATGTAGAATTTTGATCCATCTATGTCCCAAGATAGAGATGTTCAAATCTTACTAATTCTAATGCCGATTTATTCACATTTCCAAAAAAAAACAAAAAACATTGGAAGTGTTTTGTTTTTTTTTTGTTTTTTTTTATTATTATTATTATTATTATAAACATTTAACTTGTTTAAATGTTTGTTTTTTGCTGTGTATGTTAAAGTCTGTTAGTCATCTCGCACTAGTCCTAACCCAGCTCTGTGCTTGGTCCGGTCTACAATGTTTAGAGCAGTTGACCCATGGTGCCCGGGGAGGCTGGGTGTCCCGTGGGTGCATCAGAGGAGTAGGGTGTCTGTGTCTCTCTTTGGTGATGACTTCCTGCATGTGAAATCAGATCAGTGCGGGGCCGCAGAAGCGGGAGGGGCAGGTGCAGGCAGGTGAAGGCCAGCGGCAGGTGAAAGAACAGGGACAGTGGAGTGTGTGAAGCGAAACAGACATATTGTTCAATACAAATCCTTTCCCAAAGTATATAGCAGAAATATATCAAACTCAAATGTCTTAAAATGTATTTGAAATGTACTTACTTTCTTGGGGACAGGGCCTGCATACTTTCTGTGTCCCCCTGGTATTAGCAGAGTTCTGGTCATTGGTAGTAGTAGCAGCAGTACTAGTAGAAGTAATTGTAATACATTTCCGATCTTTTGCTATATCTGAAATGCCATACATAATTCATTTTACATGTTGTTTCTCATGCATATTTATTTACTTATTGGGAGTACCCAGTACTTAGCTTGTTTATTTTTGTGCCCATTTCATTATTTTTTTTCATTGTGGATTTATTTAGGTAACAGTGAATTCCTGGAGTTTGTACCTTGTACTAGCATGTCCTTTGTGGTGACATGGCCTAGTTTCTCTATGTTACCCCTGTGTTAGCAGAGTTCAAGTCATTGGTTTGGTTTGGCGTGGATCTCTTAAACCTGTTTATTTAAACTTCTCCCAGTGGCAGCAGGTCTCTTTAAGTAAACCACACCATGCATTCATGCATCTCTGTGTAAACAGGTGAGACTGAAGTGCTGGGATTGGCTACTGTAACCTGCAAATTAATGTTGGAACTCATTAGACTTCATGGCCTGATTGTTATTAATACAAATTTAACTGTTAACGTTGCTAATGCTAATATGGACAGTGCAGCAATGTTCAAACCATGGTCTGGGGGTAAAATGTGACTATATACGAGGGTCATTCAATAAATAAGGTGAATTTTCGGTATAAGGACTTTTAATACACATAGAAGCTTACATTTTTTATTTTTTTTTACTAGTTTTTTACATGGATTTAATTTCTTTGCAGATAAAAAAAAAACTTTGAGAGTTTTGGGGATTAACAAAGATGGCTGACCAAGAAGCATGCTCCAGGGTTGAACAGCGGTCAGTTATCAAGTTTTTTGGTTGGTGAAAGGGTGAAAACCCATATCCATAGGAGAATGTCAACTGTGTATGGTGCCACATGTTTCAGCCAAAAAAATGTCTACAAGTGGGCTAAATTGTTTAAAGAAGGACGGAGCAGTGTTGAGGATGAAGGCAGGCCTGGGAGGCCTATAGAAGTGAGGTCTCCTGAGGTGATCGAACCATACACAGTTGACATTCTCCAAATCGCCAAAAACTCTCAAAAAAATTTTTTTATCTGCAAAAGAAATTAAATCCATGTGAAAAACAAGTAAAACAAAAAAAAGAAAGCTTCTATGTGTTTTAAAAGTCCTTATACCGGAAAAAAAATTTATTGAATGACCCTCGTATATATATATATATATATATATATATATGTGTGTGTGTGGGGGGGGGGGGGGGGTGTAGATATATGTATATCTAAGATATCTAGATATATATATATGTAAGATGAGAGAACCTTAATTACTAACACTTGACAAAAGGCTATCTAGTGGTGTAGTGAGTCAAGTATTCACTCACCAACCAGAAGCTAGCTGTTTCAGACCTGTACAGTTGTGTTAGGTATGAGATTTTAATTCATTCACTTCCCATTCTCTGAGTTGGCAGGGACCATTACTAGCCACATCTGCCATGGGGAAAACAAACAGAAATATGCCTGCCAATCTATACCAATGGCCTCTATACAACCACTACCAATGAGTCATTCACATAGCATATTCACACATATGCAGGTACAGTTGCATTGACGTCCATACTTTCAGCACATTTGAGAAAGGACTTATAAATACCTGTACCCTGTCCTTACCCACCTCTACACGTCGTTGTATAAAAATATGTTCTGCAGTTTCCAGGTCTAATTAAGTGCTAGTTCTGTCAGCTCGAGTGACTCATAGTTCGGCTGTTACCATGGTGACCATTGTTTTAGCTGGCACGCTTGAGGAGAGCAACTTTAAAATAACAACTGCAATAACAGTCCGCATCAAATTATGTCTGTGCTGGAAACCCAAAGACGTGACACATTTGTTCTGAGTTTGCCCTGAAATCCACTCCGGGTTTCGGGAAGAAGACAAGTTTGTTCTTCGCTTTTGAGATGTTTAGGGCATCTCTACAGACACGAGATGCCGTTGAATGGAGTTATTACAAAAAAAAGAAGAAAAAAAAAAAAGATAAAATGCAATATTTGAGATTGGTTGTTAAAATTCTTCAAATGGTAGAGTTTGGCAGTTATTCAATGGTCAGCGGTCATCCCAGCTTCAACTTGTTCATACTGTTGTGTTGGGCAACCTTGACAGGGTAATATTTTGCATAATAGCCCCTCTTTTAATGATGAAGGAACACCAATTATAACTTCACTTAAAGCTAATTTAGCACACCTCATTGCCTCAGATCTCCCTCAATATCCGCTATGGCTCCGTTTCCCAATAGTAGGACAGCTCTTTTATATTCTATTGTATTTGTACTGACAGTTGAACATCTGTTTTGAAGCCAGTGGAATCCTTTTAGCTACGGGCTAATCTGATTCTGTGGACTGGGGGGGTGCATCCAGGTGAATTTAGGGTCATGGTCAGAAAGGTGTCGACATAGAGTTTGTCAAGTTAGAGTAACTCTGACATGATAGTAATTAATCTATTATAAAATGGATGTCTTAAGGATTTTGAAACATAGTCCCTCCAGCGTGTCCTGGGTCTTTCACAGGGACACCTCAGCTGGCTCTCTCAACGTGTAGGAGCAGCGGCTCTACTCCGAGCTGTGACTGAGCTCCTCACCCTTTCACTAAGAATGTGCCAGCACCCTGTGGAGGTAACTCGTTTTGGCCGCTTGTATGTGCGATCTCGTCCTTATCAGTCATTACCCGAGCTCAAGACCATAGGTGAGGGTAGGAAACGTAGATTGACCGGTAAATCAAGAGCTTTGCCTTCTTCACCACAACAGACCAATACAGCGATCCACTGTCAATCTCACGCTATAACACACCATACTTCCCCGCACTCGTGAACAAGACCCGAGATACTTGAACACCTCCACTTGAGGCAAAGGCTCTCCATGGCTCAGATTTGGAGGAGATGATTCTCAGCCCCTCCCTGAACCGCCACCTTACGTGGTGGAGGGGTTTGAGCACCGAATGATCCTAGGAGCTATGTTGTCGGGGGCTTCATGCCCCTGGTAGGGTCACCCATGGCAAACACAGGTCCTGGGAGACGGGTCTGGACTAAGAGGGGCGGTTCAGAAGCCCATCATGAAGAAAAGAACAACAAGGCCGTTTACGTCACCCGGACTGGCGTACCGGGGCCCCACCCTGGAGGCCAGGCCTGGGGGTGGGTGCTCGGCAGCTGAGCGCCTGGTGTCTGGGCCTTTCCCCATGGGGCCCGGCTGGGCCTAGCCGGAAGAAACGATGTGGGGGGCCGTCCTCCCGTGGGCCACCACCTGCGAGAGGAGCCATGAGGGGCGGGTGCAGAAGAGATCTGGGTGGCAGTCGAAGGCGGGGGACCTCGATGACCAGATCTCCGGACATGGACACTAGCTCTGGGGACATGGAATGTCACCTCGCTGGGGGGGAAGGAGCCTGAGCTTGTGCGGGAGGTTGAGCGTTAACGGCTAGATATAGTCGGCCTCACTTCCACGCACAGCTTGGGCTCTGGAACCCAACTTCTTGAGAGGGGGTTGGACTCTCCATTTCTCTGCGTTGCCCGCGGGGAGTGGCGGTGAGCTGGTGTGAGGGATTGCTCATTGCCCCACAGCTCAGCCGCCATGTGGTTGGAGTTCACCCCGGTGAACGAGAGGGTCAACGTCCCTTGCGCCTCCGGGGTCGGGGACAGGTCTCTCACTGTTGTGTCGGCCTACTGGCCAAACAGCAGTGCGGAGTACCCGGGCCTTCTTGGAAGTCCCCTGGGAGGGGTCCTAGACAGTGCACCAACTAGGGATCTCAATTGTTCTCCTGGGGGACTTCATGCCCATGTGGGTAATGACAGTGACACTTGGAGGGGCGTGATTGGAAAGAACTGCCTCCCTGATCTGAACCCGAGTGGTGTTTTGTTATTGGACTTCTGTGCTAGTCACAGTTTGTCCATAACAAACACCATGCACGTGGCACCAGGACACTCTAGGTCGGAGGTTCGATGAGTCGACTTGTTGTCGTGTCATCTGACCTCCGACCACGTGTCTTGGACACTCGGGTGAAGAGAGGGGCTGAGCTGTCAACTGATCACCACCTGGTGGTGAGTTGGATCCGCTGGCGGAGGAGGAAGCCGAACAGACCTGGCAAGCCCAAGCGCATCGTGAGGGTCTGCTGGGAACGCCTGGCGGAGCCCTCTGTCAGAGGGGTCTTCAACTCCCACCTCCGGGAGAGCTTCTCCTTGATCCCGGGGGAGGCTGGGGACATAGACTCTGAGTGGGCCATGTTCTCCACCTCTATTGTTGATGCGGCTGCTCGTAGTTGTGGTCGTAAGGTCTGCGGTGCTTGTCGTGGCGGCAATCCCTGAACCTGGTGGTGGACACCGGAAGTAACGGATGCCGTCAAGCTGAAGAAGGAGTCCTATCGAGCCTTGTTGGCTCGTGGGACTCCTGAGGCAGCCGATGAGTACCAGCGGGCCAAGCGTGCCGTGGCTCGTGCAGTCACAGAGGCAAAAACTCGGGGTTGGGAGGAGTTCGGGGAGGCCATGGAGGAGGACTATCGGACGGCCTCAAAGAAATTCTGGCAAACCGTCCGACGCCTCAGGAGGGGGAAGCAGTGCTTCACAACACTGTTTACAGTGCGGGTGGAGAGCTGCTGACCTCGACTGGGGATGTTGTCGGACGGTGGAAGGAATATTTTGAGGATCTCCTCAATCCCACTGTCATGCCTTCCGAGGAGGAAGCAGAGACTGGGGACCCGGAGGTGGACTCGTCCCTCACCCTGGCTGAAGTCACTGAGGTGGTTGGCAAGCTCCTCAGTGGCAAGGCTCCGGGGGTGGATGAGATCCGTCCTGAGTACCTCAAGTCTCTGGATGTTGTGGGGCTGTCTTGGCTGACACGTCTCTGCAACATCGTGTGGCGGTCGGGGACAGTACCTGTGGAATGGCAGACCGGGGTGGTGGTCCCTCTGTATAAGAAGGGGGACCGGAGGGTGTGTTCCAATTACAGGGGAATCACACTCCTCGCCTTCCCGGTAAGGGTCTATTCCAGGGTACTGGAGAGGAGAATCCGACCGATAGTCGAACCTCGGATTCAGGAGGAGCAGTGTGGTTTTCGTCCTGGTCGTGGAACACTGGACCAGCTCTATACTCTCCATCGGTCCTTGAGGGTTCATGGGAGTTTGCCCAACCAGTCCACATGTGTTTTTGTGGATCTGGAGAAGGCATTCGACGGTGTTCCTCACGGTGTCCTTCGGGGGGTGCTCTGGGACTATGGGGTCCGGGGCTCTTTGCTAAGGGCTGTCCGGTCCTGCATTGCCGGCAGTAAGTCAGACCTGTTCCCGGTGCATGTTGGACTCCTTTGTCACCGTTCTGTTCATTATATTTATGGACAGAATTTCTAGGCGCAGCCAGGGGTCGGAGGGGGTCTGGTATGGGAACCACAGGATTTCATCTCTGCTGTTTGCAGATGATGTTGTCCTGATGGCGTCTTCGAGCCAGGACCTGCAGCAGGCACTGGGGCAGTTTGGCAGCCGAGTGTGAAGCGGCTGGGATGATGAATCAGCTCCCTCCAAATCCGAGGCCATGGTTCTCTCCGGGTGGGTGGGTGAGTCCTCATGCCCCAAGTGGAGGAGTTCAAGTATCTCAGGGTCTTGTTCACGAGTGAGGGAAGGATGGAGCGTGAGATTGACAGGCGGATCGGTGCAGCGGCAATCTACGTTCCTGCCCTCACCTATGGTCATGAGCTCTGGGTAATGACCGAAAGGACAAGGTCGCGGATACAAGCGGCTGAAATGGTTTCCTCCGCCGCGTGGCTGGGCGCACCCTTAGGGATAGGGTGAGGAGCTCGGTCACATGGAGGGAACTCGGAGTAGAGCCGCTGCTCCACACGTTGAGAGGAACCCAGTTGAGTGGCTCGGGCATCTGCTCAGGATGCATCCTGGACGCCTCCCTAGGGAGTGTTCTGGGCATGTCCCACCGGGAGAGGCCCCGGGGAAGAGGGACTATGTCTCTCGCTGGCCTGGGAACACCTTGGGATCCCACTGGAGGAGCTGGAGGACGTGTCCGGGGTGAGGGAAGTCTGGGAGTCCCTGCTTAGAGACTGCTGCCCCCGCAACCTGGCCCCGGAATAAGCGGAAGAAAATGGATGGATGGATGATTCTCATCTCAGCCACTTCATGCTCAGGTTAAGGTAAAGAGTTGCAAACTGCCCCAGTGCCTGCTGCAGGTCCTGGCTCTATGAGCCACCAGGACAAAATCATCCGCAAACTGCACAGATGATATCCTGTGGTTCCCAAGCTAGACCCCCCTCCCACCCCTAAGTGCGCCTAGAAATTCTGTCCATAAATATAATGAACAGAACCGGTGACAAAGGGCAGTCCCTGGCGGCGTCCAACATGCACTTGGAATGGATCTGACTTACTGCTGGCTATGCGAACACAGCTCCTGCTTTGGTCATATAGGGACTGGACAGCCCTTAGCAAAGGGCCCCGGACCCCATGCCGCCGGAGCACCCCCCCAAAGGACACCATGAGGGACATGGTTGAATGCCTTCTCCAGGTCAACGAAACACATATGGACTGGTTGGCTAAACTCCCATGAACCCGTGAGGACCCAGTGGAGAGTATAGAGCTGGTCCAGTGTTCCACGACTGGGACGAAAACCACACTGCTCCTCCTGGATCCGAGGTTCGACTATCGGTCGGATTCTCATCTCCAGTACCCTAAAGTAGACCTTACCGGAGAGTCGGTGCACTGTCTAGTACCCCTCCCAGGGACTCCAAGAAGGCTGGGTACTCTGCACTGCTGTTTGGCCAGTAGGCCGCCACAACAGTGAGAGACCTGTCCCTGACCGGAAGGTGCAGGGACGTGACCCTCTCGTTCACCGGGGTGAACTCCACCACGAGGCGGTTGAGCTGTGGGGCAATGAGCAAGCCCACACCAGCTCGCAGGCAATGGCAGAGAAATGGAGAGTCCAGTCCCTCTCAAGGAGTTAGGTTCCAGAGCCCAAGCTGTGCGTGGAGGTGAGGTCGACCATGTCTAACGCTCAACCTCCCACACAAGCTCAGGTTCCTTAACCCCCAGGGAGGTGACATTCCATGCCCCCAGAGCCAGTCTCCATATCCAGAGATACAGTCCAGCCTTCGACTGCCACCCAGATCTCTCTGCACCGGCCCCTTACAGATCCTCCCACGGGTGGTGGGTCCACGTGAGGATGGCCCCATGTCGCTCCTTCAGGCCCCGTGGGGAAAGGCCCGGCCACTGGGCACTCACTGTCGAGCACCCACCCCAAGCCTGGCTCCAGGGTGGGGCCCTGGTAATGCCAGTACGGGTGACGTAACGTAAGACTTGATTGTTCTCTCGACATAAAGGGCTTCTGAACGTGCTCTTAGCCTGACCTGTCCCCAGTTTGGGTGAAAAATATAGACTCAAATAAAAGCATGTTTTGTGGTTGTGTTTCACTGAAAAGCAAAATAAAACATGTTTTCTACTGCGAGCCGATTTCATCTCCATAAACGTGACTCTTCCCTCCTCCTGTTTGTTTTCCACAGTAGGGCATAACACATATCTATCTCCATGGAGAAACCTTTTACTTTCTATTTCCATCAACCATGCAAGTGATATGCCACCCTCCAGAAAGTTACAGAGTGTTGCTTTAATATTGCCATCATAAAGCTTTTGTCATTTACAGTGGGAAGAGTTCTCAAAACTTTAATGAGTACTGTTACTCGGGTAGCAGTAAAATATGCACCTGAAAACTACAAGTATTAGCCAACGCTAAAAGTCACCTTCCCAGCAGTACGTGGGGGGTGCAGGTAAAAGCAGGGTCACATCTTCTGCATTTCCCTCTTTAGATAAATTAGATTTCGTCCCTGTTTTCAGCGTCGTGTTTGGGTCTTTTGAAGTCCTTAGGGGTCGCTTGGTTCCCCCACCTTAACAAAGTAACACACTAAACGCACTTCCAGACCCCAGCCTTACCCTAGGGCAGATCAGAGTGTCTCAAACCAGAGCTAAGGGGGGTAATCCAATTGTCTTCACTGCTTTGCTGAGGGAACGAGCATCCAGAGGTCATAGTTCTTTGCTAGGGTTTGTCAAAAGATTGTGAATCTAAGTAGTTTTTCTGTCATAGTAAACCAGCTAGCGTGCTAACGATAACTCCTTACTTATGGGTTAATACAGCACTTTCTAATTAGATTCAGACAGTACACAGCAGACTTATTTTGAACTCATGAGCTGCTTATACAATATAACTGTACTGGAGCAAACTAAGACAAACTTAACTCAAATACATACATGTCATGATGCGTGTGTTTTTGTACCTGTTGTTGTCTCCCTGTGTGCTCTCCTCCCTCCCTCTCCTGCCTGTACCTGGGGCTGGGCGGAGACCCTGGCTCCTCCCGCGCGCACCTGCTCTCCATCAGAGCAATCAACACACACAATCAACACACACAATCATCCACACCGTGGATAAGAGGAGCTGAATCCAGACACTCGGCGCCAGATCGTCCATGTGTCAAACGTTCCAGTTCTGCCGTCCGTTTCAGCTCCTGGTCTCCGGCTCTGCTCCTGACCCCGCGCTCCCGCTCCGATACAGTCTACTCCCTGTCTTCACCTCCTGGTCTCGTCCTGGCCTCGGGCTCAAGCCACGTCTCCAGCTCTGGCTCCTGTTTTTTGGACTGCTTCTGCTCGGTCTCATCTGGCTCCGTCCCCGGTCCTGTCTTCGCTCCGGTCCTGGTTGTTACCTGTCTCCGTTCTTCACGACGTATCCCCAGGCCCTGGCTCGCCCCTACTCCTCGCCCTTTGTCGGATTAATGAAATCTTGTTTGATTATGCACTAACTGTAAATAAAACACTGTAAATCTGCCTCGAGTTCTGCACCTCTTTGGTCCACCTTTCACCAGCCATTACGACAATACAATACAGACCCTTTAAGTAACATCCTGCTAACCTGAAAATACTGAAAAATCTTTGACTTAAAGGTGCACTCTGTAACTTTCCTAGTGGAGGGTCTGCCATCTACTCGTCATGGAGATGTCATTGCTTTGCCTGGAATGTTCTATGGCATTAAAACTAGGAGGCAGACCATGGCCTTTTGACCTGGCCAGGTGCCCATGACAGATATAACTATCTGCAGCTTTATAGATGCCAACAACTGGACACTTGGACTGGACACATGGGCATGTTTAAATTTTATATTTTCTCAATAGGCTATAGTCTTCAGTTATTGCATATATACTTTATGATAACACCAACACCCCACTCACTGCTGCTCTCTTCACCAGATGAGTACTTTCACACATCTTGCCATCTGATGTGTAGTCCAACCATAGAAGTATAAATCCATGAATCCAATCCATGAATTTATTAAATCTGTGCCTCATGAGGTCCATGTGTCAATAAATCCTTTGCTAGTAGCCTGGTTGTTTTAGATACTCTCCTGAATGTTTAATTACAGCTAACTTAGGTAACAAACATAAACTGCTCCTCTTTGAAAGTAATCTTGTTATTTATCTAAAAATGAAAGTCCAATGAAATCATATTCTGTCTTTTATTTTCAAACTCTGCCAAAGTGAAACGGACTAAACTAGTGCTAGTCACTCAGGCAAAATCTGATGCAGGCTCTTGGTGTGTGCAGTGATGACAGCCGTGTGGCAGGCCCAGCGCTGAGCACACAGCTAGCCTGTACGGGACTAACACTGCACCAGTGCAGGTGTTTGGTTTTTTTTGTTTTGTTTTTTCTTGCTGAAATGTCAACGTACATATCTGTATTCATGGAGACAAGCAGGTTAAGCCTGGCAAAGTTGCAGATCAGAAGTGCAGAGAAGCGAGCCCGCTCAAATAAGAATCCAAGTTTCAGAAGGTATTTTTCAAAAAAATTGTAAACACTTACAATTGAATAAATGCAATAGGTGAGTTTAATGGTATACAGTAATACATGTACATGTAGTACATTGTTAAAATCTATTATACAATTTTGTAATTTGACTTTTCTTTCATTTGGTAAATCATTACATGTAAATTTTCTTAATAATTGTGTGGACCTATATTTGTGTTAGGCCAGTTCAAAAATGAAAATCAAACATCACACCTAGATACCAAATTTGTTCAAAGACATATATACTTTATGTTATTTATGTATTTTCAATGTGTGTTTTTTTGTTTGTTTGTTGTTGTTTTTTTGTGCTCAAGTAATATTTATTGAATATTTTAAAGGTGCTTAGATTAGTGTTTTTGAGAAAATGGCTCCTTCTGAGCTGTGTGTTCCAGGGCTCATGGGCAACTGCAGCTGTCCTGTCAAACCATTCTGTCAACTCCACCAATCAGTGCTCAGTATCAGGAGAGAGTGAAAAGGGGAGGAGAGAGGGGAAGAGAGGAAGGGGGAAGCAAGGGTAGAAAATGGGAAAGAAGGGTAGAGAATGGGAAAGATGAAGAAGGATGAGAGGAGAGAGTCACAGAGGAGTGAGGCAAGGGAGGGAAGAGAGGAGAGAGAGAGGATAGAGAGAGAGGATAGAGAGAGAGGGAGGGGAGGAGAGAGGGGACAGAAAGAGAGAGGAGAAGAGGGCCTTGTGGGAATTTTGGGTTGGTGTGGATTTCATCTGAGAGAAGATACAATGATAGATATGGAGCATCTGTGTCTGTCTGAAATGAGAAGATTGTGAGTGAAAAAATTACAAAAAATGTATATTTCTTAATAACATAATTTTATTTTAATTTTTTTCTTATTATATTGTAATCCTAATAATACTTTGCAGCTGATGTCATAAACATTCCCTGAAGATGTGATGCAAACTAGAGGCACTGCTTTATGTGAAGCTCTGTTACTCAAATTAAACTTTAATCTGAGCTGTAATTTATCACAATCTGACCAGAAAGAACTGACTTAGCTGGATCTACAATATGTGAGCTGATTTGTGGTCTTAAACAAGTCTCTCACACATAAAATAACAGTCACAAGCAAGCTAGCATTAGCCAACAGTTTTTCAGTTAGTCACTCTCACCTTGTTGAAAATCAAACAAACAGGACCTTGGGCCCTCATGTTGACAGACACACAGACATGTGTTGTTTAAATCCATTTAGTTTGTTTTCTGTTTTACGACCATCTAAAAACTTATCAGGCTGTATTGGCTGATGTGTGCATTGTGTCTCCAGGGTAACTCATACACATACATGTAGAACACCCTCAGTGTGATGTCACTGCAAAGTATCAATAACCTTGCAAACAGATGATTGGTATGTGTAGTCCTCTGAATTTAGTTCAACCTGGAATGGCTCTCAGCAAAAGCAATCGGGCAAAGTACAGAACACCATGACGGATATTTGAATCTCATTGGTTGAAGCATCATAACAGCAAAACAAGCTGAAAAATCTATTGTTTATTTGACCAGTTTATTTTTCAAGGTTAAGATGGTGATTAACCCAAAAATCTGACCTATAGTTTGCCCAGATATGGCACAAAGAACACTAGAGTTGGATGAAATGATTTAATCTCAATGAAGAAAATATGGATGCTGGCTTGACTTCGAAAGCAGCAATGATGTTTTTGTATTGTCACGAAGGATGAGCTAAACCAAGCAAAGCACTATTCAGGTCCTGTATCAAAGTCCCATCCATCTCTTTACACCCGAGGAACACTGGAATAATGGTGGTTTTGTAATAAACAAGTTTTATTTGAGTTGTAAAAATAAATAAATAAATACATTTTTTAAAAATTCAACAGAATTTTTGCTCAATGCAGTTCAAACAATAAATTACCCTTTATTTGTACTGCAATGATGAAATGCCAATGTTGTGACATAAAGTACAAAACAGCAGTATAATAAAAATGGTGCTGTCAAAAGTTTACATTCAGGAGCCTAATAATGTCGACTTAATAGTGATTGGAAGGGCATCTGGTATAAAAGAAAACCATATATATATATATATATATATATATATATATATATATATATATATATATATATATATATATATATATATATATATATATATATATATACATACATACATACATACATACATACATACATACATACATACATACATACATACATACACACACACACATATATATATATTTCCCTAGTAACCGTATAAACACATGCTTGTTTCGGTTGGCAGAGGTTTAACTTCCATTTGTCTTCATTGGTGAGTTGTGTTGAGTCGCCTGACCTCTCACCCAAATCAGACCTCCTCAGTTCTTACTCTTTTTCTCCCTCTCGCCCTTTTCGCTCCTTTTCCTCCCTCATTCATTCTCTCTCTCCCTCTTCTTTCTCTCATGCTTCTCTCTCTCCTCTTCTCCTTTCTTTCTTCCTCTCTTTCAATCCTTTCTTTCTGTCTTTCCCAGTGTTCACTCACCCCCCACTCTTTTGTTTCCTTCTTTACTGTTTTCTGTCATTTGTGTCTATCATTCCCTATTTCTACCCTTGTCCCACTCTCTCCCCCACCCCCTCCCTTTTCCTCTCACATCTTTGTACCCCTTTCTCCTCTCTTTCTGTCTCACTCTGTCTTTCTCCTCTCCCTCTCTCCTTCTTCAGAGTCTTCATACTTGTGGCTTTAGTCTTGGCAGAGTCTCTTGCTTTTGCCTGTGGACTCTTTTTCCTCATTCGGCCCAAACTGAACAGTTGCACTGTGCCCCCGCTTGCCAATTTCTTGAATGAATTTTGTGTATTTTATTTTTGTTTTGCTCAAAGCCGAAGCTTGAACTTGAAAAGTTTAGTCAGGATGTTTCCAAAAACATGGTAAAAATATCCCCTCAAATCATATGAATAGTACTTTTTAGAGCCCAGTTCAAAAATGTAATGGAGTAGAAAGTACAGATACCAGCTCTCAAATGTAGTGAAGTAAACAGTATCCACTGTAAAACTGAATTAGGCAAACTTACAGATACCTAAAAATTCTACTTAAGTACAGTGCTTTACTACTTGTTCTTTGTTACCACTGCTCAGGACTGAGCAAGAACTAAACCCAATAGGACTATACCAGAACATGACAACAATCACTGAAGCCAAAAAAACTAACTAAAGTAAACTAGAACCAAACCAGCTTTCACAACAAATCAGGGTAACAGGACTAACCCAGGACTAAAGTCTAAGAACTAACCAAAAAGTGGACTAAAAAACTAGGACTAAACCATGACTCAGCTGGATAATGCCAATTGACCAAACCAGCCAAACCAAACCACAATATATATCACAACATATTCACAAAATGGCCAAACATTTTTACAAAAGAATAGAACAGAAGAATAAATTACAAAAGCAGAAAACATTCTAAAGGTCCTAGATTACTGAATATTGTGAGCCCACAGCCATGTTCTAATGTTCCCTCCTCAAAAACAGACCTGAGGTTGTGTTTTGTTTCATTCACACACGTTTGAGTAAAACTTTATTATTAGTCTGTCTACATCTCCAAAGCTCAAAATGCTCTTTTCCACCATGTGATGTGATGAAGAGGTAGTTTTTATGTTAATTCACCCTTTTTACCTTTAGTTCAGTAAAGATTGGTCATTCCAGGGCTGCAATCATCCAAATGATTCTGTTGAAGGTGTATGGAGTTTAAAAACACAGTGGAGCACTTCTTGTATTACCGCATGACATCACAAGGTGGAGCAGAGTGTTTTATGTTTGTGTGTGAATGAAACAAACATGTGAATGAAAGAAAACACAATTCCGGGTATTTTTGTGATTAGCAAACAACATTATAACATAGATCAGAAAATAGCGGTATATGGGCTTTATTCAATGTTGTTTAAGGGCCCCTTTTTTTTTTTACAAAAGATAAAAAATATATATCCTATAAAAATGGTGCATATATTCAGTAGCCTTTACAGTGGTCCCTTGCTATATCTTGGTTCAACTTTTGCGGTCTTGATGTTTCACAATTTATTTATTTATTTATTTTTTTTTTTTTTTGTAATTTTGCATGCTTTTTTTTACAGTGTATGAACGCACATTGTGTTCTGCATCGGTACTGGCTAAGGGACGTGCTGCTTCTCCTGTACAGTACAGAATACGTTCAGCTTGACAAATTTGCAATTGCAGTGTGACTCTGAAGTGCTGCATGTTTGGAAGTTTTCTCCCCGACAAAACCCCACAATGTCGATGAAACATTCTGCACCGAGAAAGGCACCTGTGCTCAGCCCAAAAGTCAAGGAAGATGCTAACCATTGCAGAAAAAGTGACTTCTGGACATGCCGAGGGAAGGTAGAAGTTACACGGCCATTATGTAGGGCACCATTATGGAATAAATGAATCTTTGGTTCGTCACATGAAGGAAAAAAATAATATAAGGATGACAGCAGCAATAAGTTTCAACAAGGATGCAAAAAGGGTTGTAACTGCACGCAACAAGACTATTGGATGGAATCTGTTTTAGCTTTGTTGATCAGTGATTGCAGGAAAAGAACATTACAGAACACCAGCATGAAGAGGCGTGGTCAGAGGAACTGTGAAATATGTGTGAGTCATTATTAATTAATTAGAGAGAGAGAAATGTGAGAAAATGTTAATGCCTGTCCTGAGAAAAGTGTATAAAGTATGTGGTGAGGGGTTTTATAGCCTTAAAACATATATAATCCTTGTTAAAAATAAAGCTTTCTACTTCACGGATTTCGCCTATTGCGGGTTATTTTTTAAATGTAACCTCCGCAATAAACGAGGGACCACTGTATTAATTTTGTATTAATAAGTCCAGTTGATGGAAGAATTTGCAGTCGTTACAAATGGGTCTTCATAACATGCATTTGTTTAAAACAGAAACAAAGCAACAGGCACCAGCAAAACCATGTTCAGGAAAAGAAAACAACACATCATCCAAAACATGAACGAGGGTTGGAAAGAGAGAGAAAGAAATGGATGCATAGAAAGAAGATTGTGAAGAAGGAGAAGAAAGAGATATGAAGAGAGAGACAGACAGACAGGGAAAGGGAGGTAGAGAAATTCAGTGAGAGAAGAGGGTGGACAGAGTGAGAGATGAAAGGAGAGAATGAGAAGAAAGTGATGAAGAAGAGGTGGGTGGTGAAATAAAGAAGGATTGGAAGTGAGAAGAAAGAATGAGGGCGGAGCAGGAGAAGGAGAGAGTGAGAGAAAGAAAGGAGATGAAGAAAGAAGCAGTAGTGAGGAGACATGAGAGGAAAAGAATGATGAAAAGAGAGGGAGATAATATGTGGATGTGTGAAAGAAAGAATGATAGGAGAGAAAGAAAGGTAGAAAAGAAGAGATAGATGGTAGAGAGAGATGAGAGGAGGAAGAGAAAGATAGGGGGAGGCATTCAGATAGAGGAGGGTGAAGAAAGAGAGAGAAGAAGAGTTGAAAGATTGATGAAGAGAGAGAGAAGCAAGGGAGAAAAAAACTAAAATGGTAAAGAGAGATGATGAAGACAGATGGAAAGAGAGGAAGGAGGTGGTGAAAGAACAAGTGATAAAGAAAAAGCAGGAAAGAGACAGAAGGAAAGGGAGAGGGAAATTGAGTGAGAGAAAATGGTGGTGAGAGTGAGAGAGAAAGTGATGAAAAGAAAGAGAAAGTAGTGAGGAGAAAGAGGATGAGAGCAAAAGATGAAGAGAGCGTTGGAGAACAGAGGGAGGTGTTGCAAGAAAGGATGGAAAGGAGGAGAGGTGGAGAAGAGGAGATACATAATAGAGAGAGAGAGTGATGGAATGAGGGAGGGAGAGAGATGGTAATCTGAAGTGAGGTCAGAAATGAAGACATGTTAAAGCAAATTACAGCCATGTTGTTTGAATTACTCCCCATCACAGTGAACAGTGAAGGCTGGAGACTACACCGAAACCTCCCCAAATCTCCCCAATCTTCCCCAAATATCTCAAACCTCCTCAAACCTTCCCAAACCTCCCCGAACATCCCAAACCTCCCCAAACATCCCCAAAACTCCTGAACCCTCATAATATGAAGGTCTTGTAAATATATCTGCAAGACCTTCCATATTATTTTAAATTGAATTTAGTGAATTATCTGTCATATTATTATTCTTATATAGCTCCCTTCTCAAAAACATACAGGGAGTTGCTTTATTCCATGCATTTGCTCAAAATGTGCCCTAGTACATATATATATATATTGTATAACCAGCTCTTGAAGTCTAAATATGTCCACTGTGTCCTGTCTGCAACTAAATAGAAAGTATTTTATTGTCAGAGAATCAGGAAGTGCACGTTAGCATGCTAGTTGCTGTTAGCTTCACTGGACTGGTCTCTAAGAGTTGTGAAAAGTGTTTATGAACTCATTGCGGTGAATAGGCCGAATTAGGCCATCTGGAATGCATAAGGTAAATGAGGAATAACTATGGACTGCTACAAACTGTTTAAAATGAACTAGTTCTGTTTTTAAGACAGTGAAATTTTAATTCACAGATTTGAGCACGGCTGATTGTTTTGCTCTTTTTCACAAGGACCCAAAGGCTCTGTTCCACCTTATGATGTCATTGGATGGTAATCCAGGAAATGACCTCTCAAATCACTAGTTAATTGCCGTTTGCTGTTGTAGTGTGATTTAGGCCTGCTCTTGCGGTTTTCCATAAATGTATTATACCATGTAGTCTACATGTACAGTACATCACTATTTGAAGTAACAATATGGAGATGTTTTCAGACATCATGCTTTTACTCCTATTTTAGTCATATTTGAAAGTGTAAAAGTTGTGGTTACTCTTCCCACTGTAAATAAATCTACAAGTGCTTTATGCTGACAATATGAAATGATTTGAAGAGTTTTGTTTTTTGCATTGCTCCTTCTGACATAATTTTTGTGTCTGTTTTATGGTCTATGATGCTTGGATTCTTGCATTTTCAAAAAGTAGACACAAACAATGCTCACAGTGGGAAGAGTAACCAAAACCTTTACTCAAGTAAGAGCACTGTTACACTGTCAAATATATTACAAGTAGGAACATAAGTATTGTGTCAAAAAAGTCAAATTTCTTAGTATGTAAAGTAAATGTAACTGTGTACAGTACCCATGCACCTCTGTCTGTAATAGTGGCACATTATTCTTTGGTTATAACATTACCCAGTAGCTATTGAAAGTGACTTATTCTGATACTCTCACAATCTGATCATTTCTCAGTCTGTGCTCCTGTGGTTTGGACTATATATCATACATGTCCTGTACCTCACACTGTGGAGGAGATAGAACCATCGCATGAGACAAATGACATATTCTGAGGTGGGGTGTAATTGGATGGAATTGGAAGTCATGATTTAATTGTCTGACATTAATTTTTGTCAGGCTTTTAAAGACATTTTTGAACACTTTACAGAATATGTATTGTGCTTGTGTTTGCTATATATTTTAATCAGTGACATTTATGAATCATTATGTTATCATCTGGCCATTTTGTATCGCAATATTCATCAACAACTTTTCTGGGGGAGGGTATGCCAACTGCTTCTGTCCATGAAGATGATAATAGTTTGCCTATAAAGTTCCACAATATGGCATTAAACTTATCAGTTGTGAAGTTATTCAATTGCAGGTGTTTTATAGCTCAAAATAACATGCATCCTTACTGTGATTTGACCTGTAACTCACCTGGTATGGTGACCTACTTGACTCCATGGAAGTTAAATGCTGTACTGTGGATAATTCAAGGCAGAGCAACAACTTCTCCTTAGAGACAAGCTGATGCCGTACCTTCCCAAGGAAAAGTCCACTGCTGAATTCATTCAACGTCATCACAACAAAGCGGCACAGTGGCCGTGTATGAGGCATAGGGAAAAACTGATTTTCTGAGCAATGGCAAGAGAATAAAGAATACAGTGGTCCCTCGTTTATTATGGGGGTTACGTTCTAAAAATAACCCGCAATAGGCAAAATCTGCAAAGTAGTCATCTTTATTTTTTACAATTATTACATATGTTTTAAGGCTGTAAAACCCCTCACCACACACTTTATACACTTTTGTCAAACAGGCATTACACATTTTTTCACATTTCTCTCTTGTTTAAACACTCTCAAAGTTCAAACCTTTGTATATTATATCCCCCCTTCCTTGATGATAGCTTTAAATTTGTTTTTCACGTGCCAGACAGGGAGAAAATTTGAAAACATACAGCACTTCAGAGTCACACTGCAATCAAACATTTATGTACATTTGGCTGAACACATTCTGTACTGTACAGGAGACATGGCACGGAGAAGATTGATTGACAATGGTCTACAATCCCTTACCCAATCAAAGGTGAACCGCATTATAGTGAGGGACAACTGTACTCAGACATACAAGAATCACTCTAAATACAACTTAGAGTGGGTAAATGAGAAGGGGAATCAATTATAACACTCAAAAGTCGATTTAGCAAAACGTGTCTCTTTAAAAGATTGGCGTCTGCTTGTTGAACCTTACATCACACATCTTACCTAGCATTCACATCCACAGATTATCGACTATGTGTCTTTGTGAATGCCTGAAAAAGACCTCACCAAGTCTGGGATAAGCCACATTGGTAATCCCCGTCTGGACAAAGGATGCTATTGTGTACCATGCTTCTATTTGTCCAACTCAAAGTCGTCTACTATCTGATCTTTGCTGTTTGGTTGCTGCTTTGTTGGTCATAAACAAGATGGTGAGGTTTGGGTAAAGGTTTGGGATAGCTGTACTGGAGACATTTCGTGGTGGTGGTGGGGGCATCCATCAGGATCCTCTGACAACTGCAGAGATGGGACATAAATATTTACTGGGAACAAGCCCAAATCACATCCAGAGGTTTGGTGCTGCTCCTCCTGTCATCTCGTCTGGCATGTCTGTGGGTGAATCGTGCTGTCTGTGGTGGCTGTTTCCAATGACACAGCCACCAGTACATGAGCATGTGTTATATTTATTACTATATATATTGATCAGCAATATTCAAGTGATTTCCCACCATTATATTGCAAGAACTCACCATTATATTGCAAGAACTGACTAAAATCAATGTCATAAAAAACAACTTATTTGAAAAAAAAAAAAAAAAAAAAAAAAAAAAAAAAAAAAAAAAAAAAAAATATATATATATATATATATATATATATATATATATATATATATATATATATATATATATATAATACACTATTATACTTATACTATACTTAGTGTGAATGGGCTGCATCTCAACAAACCTGTCTCTTATGTAGAGGATGGTCTCCTCCACCTTGTTTCCATTGAATTGTAAGTAATTGTTTGACCTAACTGGTAAGGGCTTGCCATTTGACCAGAGAATTTAGTTTGTTTAAAATATACCAGTGGTGCTCTATGAAACTTTTCTACTGGGGTGTTTGGTGCTGTGTGTAATTGTACAAAGAATAACTTGCTCTGGTTGCATCACCTTCTTGTCAGATATAGATAACTTGTAACATTTCAGACAAACCCTCTTCCAACAAGATTACATTTATTTCAACTTCAAGAACTCTTAACAACACACTAGGACTACACTTTACCAGAAGTGTCTCGGGTTTCTACAGACATACACCAAATGAATATGGCTGCCACACACACATACACACAAACATTACAGGGTCATTCTGGAGATGCCCATCTGGGGTTCGTCATGTCAGACAGAGCCCACGATGGGCTTCTTCTGTAATTATGTCCCTGTTTATTTTTTCAGATGGTCTGCATGGTTTGGAGCGTTCCGTTTTGTGGTTGGGGCTTGGAGACAAACTAGGCTCAAGACATCCAGCTTAGAAAGAAGAAAAAACAGTTAGAGAGAGAGAGAGGAGAGATTTAGAGAACCTATAATTGAGGTGTCATTTGAGAATGAAGGGAGCATGACTAGGTTGTTCGGAGAAGTTAAAGGGGACGTCTTATGAAAAATCATCTTTTATGTTTTAAGCATGTTATAACAGTGTTCCGTCATGATTAGTTTACTCAAAGTTGTATTTTGATTGATTCTTTCATGTTTGATTAATCCTGTATTGTTCAGCATTTCTCAACAAATTCAGACTCAAACATATTAATGTACATATAGGTTTAAAAAAAAGTCACGTTTTTCACTTTTCAACAGTAAAAACTTAAGCTTATCAGTTCTGCTGTTTTGAAAAGGGAGTCAATCAACCTATTACTATTGTTAAGGTCTTTTAGACCAATATTGTCGTAATGGCAGGCAAAATGGACCAAACAGTGCAGGACTCAGGAAAGATTTACAGTGTTTACGAAATTCGAATGAGCAGGATACAAAAAGGCAAAACAGCAAAAAGGCAAGACAAGCTAGAGTATTCACGTGAACACGCGGACAATCTGGCACCGTGTGTCTGGTCTTGGCTCCTCTTATCCACGGCACCGTACCGTAAGGGAGTTATGGGCGTATTCAATCCAGGGCAGGAACGTGCTCCAGGCTGCCGGTTTGGAGGATACCACGCTCCGTAGGGCCGTCTCCAGGTCCTGATTGGCCCGCTCGTTCTGTCCATTAGATTGGGGGTGGAAGCCTGAGGTGAGGCTCATGGATGCGCCTAGTACCTCGCAGAAGGCGCACCACACTTGAGATGTGAATTGCGGCCTCGATCTCTCACCGGACGGCCACCACCACGCGGGAGACAGAAACGATGGGCTCCGGGACGGTGGAGCCCTCCTCCTGGGTAAACTGCCAGGACAGGGCACCAGGCTTAACGTTGCGGGACCCTGGGCGATAGGTGAGCGTGAAGCCAAAGAGGTTAAAAAACAGAGACCACCGAGCTTGGCGGGAATTCAGACGCTTCGCTGACTGAATATATGACAGGTTCTTATGGTCAGTCCACAAATGGTTGCTCCACCCCCTCCAGCCAATGGCTCCATTCCTCCAGGGCTAACTTAACCGCCAGCAACTCATGATCTCCCACGCCGTAGTGGCTTTCAGCTGGGGACAGACGGTGGGAAAAGAAAGCACAGGGGAAAAGGCAGTTCTTGGGTTCAAACCTCTGGGAGAGGAAGGCCCCCACGCCGGTGTCTGATGCGTCTACCTCCACTATGAACTGGCAAGTGGGATTGGGCTGATGGAGAATGGGAGCGGAGGTAAACAGGCTCTTAAGGCGGTGGAAGGGAGTAGGCCAATTGGTTATGATCTTTTCTGGGTCTGCTCTCGCTTGACCCCTACCTATGATGAAACCCAGGAAACTGACCTCCTCGGAGTGAAACTCACACTTCTCTGCTTTCACAAATAACATCAGACATGGTGCTGGTGTTCCTGTGGAGAGCGAGAGATGATTAGGATATCGCCAAGATAAACAAACACAAATCGGTTAAGAAAATCCCGAAGGACATCATTAATTAATGCTTGGAATACTGCGGGAGCATTGGTTAGTCCAAAAGGCATAACTAAATATTCAAAGTGACCCAGAGTGGTCTTAAACACGGTCTTCCACTCGTCCCCCTCCCTAATACGCACCAGGTGATAGGCATTCCTAAGATCCAATTTAGAGAAGATGGTGGCCCCATGTAGTGGGGTGAAAGCGAAGTCGAGGAGTGGAAGGGGGGGATTTATTTTTAACAGTAATGGCGTTGAGACCCCAATAATCGATGCAGGGGCGTAGGGTCTTGTCCTTTTTTGCCACGAAGAAGAACCCCGCGCCAACAGGGGAGGAGGACGGGTGGATAATGCCAGGAGCCAGTGAATCCCAGATATATTGCTCCATGGTCTCGCGCTCGGGCTTGGAGAGGTTATGTAACTGGCTAGCAGGTAAGGGGGCTCCAGGCAGCAGGTCAATAGCGCAGTCGTACAGCCGGTGAGGGGGCAGTGAGAGCGCCCTGCTCTTACTGAACACTTCTCTCAGATACCTCGAGGAGAGGTCTGGTGCCTCAGGGGGTTGGTCGGGAGTGGAGCACGTCCCCCCAGCCGGCGACTGAGCAGACTGGATGCAGCGGGCGTGGCACCACGACACCCCGACACCCCCTTCCGGATCCAGTCAATGGTGGGGTTGTGGGTCTTCAACAACGGATATCCCAAGACCAATGGGGTGGAAGGGGAGAAAATTACGTGGAAGCTCGGGGACTCGTGGTGGTTGCCCGATAGGATCAACGTGATCGGTTTCGTGACGTGCGTGACCTTAGCTAACAGCTGTCCGTTGAGGGCTAGTGCGGTGAGGGGGCGTTCCAAGGGCTCCAAGGTTATTCCCCACTGCTCAGCCACCCGCTGATCAATAAAATCCTCCTCAGCCCCGGAGTCGACGAGGGCGGAAATAGGTAGAGTCTCTGAGCGGTAGCACACAGTGGCCTGGAGAAGCAGTTTATTTTCTTTCGCTGGGATAGCCTGCTGGCCCACCAGTACTCCCAGGGCTACTGGTGGGCCCGGTCTTTTAGCCGAACCGGACAGGTGGCGATGTAGTGTCCCTTCTCGCCGTAGTACAGACACACCCCGCCAGGCAGCGACGCAGACGCTCCTCGGCCCGAGAGGCGAGCACGACCCAGCTGCATAGGTTCCCCAGTGATGGGTGGTGAGGGAGACTCCCCAATCCGGACCAGTGAGTGGCGTCTCACGGGCCGGGCTGGTGAGTGGCGTCTCTCTCGCCGGTGGGTCTGCAGGCGATTGTCGATCCGGTTAGTCAGCGCGATGAGGGTTGAAAACCCGTGACGAACCTCATCCAGAGGTTCGTCACGGGAAATCAGTTTGTCTTTCAAACGGTCATTTATTCCTTTTAAAAACACCGCCTTTAAAGCACTGTTGGTTCAGTCCACCTCCGCGGCAAAAGTCCAGAATTCAATTGTATAATCTGCTACAGTCTTGGACTCCTGGGACAGGCTTAGCAGACAGGAAGCAGCGTGTGCAGGTGCAGGTGATCGAACACAAGTTTAAAGTCTCTAAGGAAACCACGACACTCATATGATTCAGCTCAGTCTGTGCAAACTTGGCCTCCACTCAGTGGAGTGCTCTTCCTCTTAAGAGTCCACAGACGCAGATCTTAGCCACGTCTGGGCACTGCTGAAAAATTGACATGCATTGGAATAAAAAACCCCAACAGAGGCTGCGCTGACCTGAGTAGGGGTCCGGGTCCGTGCCCCTAGACTCCCGGGGGTCCGACGGCAACATGGCTGGAGACAGCGGTGGCTGGAGTCGTTGGCGCGGTAGCGAGCAGCACGGCCACCTGGGTGTTGAGCTGGGCCAGCTGCTGGGACAGGGACTGATTACACTCCATGAGAGTCCGATAATTTGGTCGTGTTGACCTATAATTACTCCATGGTGTGAAAACGCCTGACGAAGCGAGGGATCCGACCCCGAGTCCGCTTGGTCCATGTTGGCCAGATCGTTCAAGGCAGGAGGGAAAACAGGGAACAGGAACGATACGGATCGTGACAAATATTGTGGTTTACAATGAGCAACAATGTAACATAATGATTGATGGTTGTTATAGTTTAATATTAAATTCCCATAATATGCCCTATGATATAACTATATTTTACAAGATCTGACATAATTGCATTACACTTGATCTCCATGGAGACAAGCAGGTAAACATCAGAAAAAGTTACAAAGTGCAGCTGCAAAAATAGTGTCTATAGGATTTCTTTTAAGAGGAGATATTTTACTTCTTTGGGGTATTAACTGCTAACACATAACATATTTACATCACAATGTTGCGTTTTATTGTTTTGAAAATCCTATATTCTTTGAGAAAAACAAATGACATATTTTTTATGTTTTGCTTTCGATTTTTAGTCTCCCCTCTCTTTGCTTTCTGCATGTTGCACATCTCATCAGATTTGTAAAGTTGCTGTGTACAGTTTTGCATCATGTTTTTTTGTTTTTTTTAATTCATGGAGAATTGCCGTGCAGGAGCATGGATGGTGTAGAAACCCTCCTTTATGGAGACTACCTTCATGGGGCCACAAATAGGGCCCAGGAGAGATCGCAGAAAGCATCAGAATCAGAATCAGAAGACTTTTATTGCCATAGTCTGTGAACACAGTTCACAAACTAGGAACTTGCTTCGGTGAAAAAGTGCAAAATAAACACACTGAATAAATACAAATACAAATAAGGGCATGCACAGTTAAAAAGTTAAAAAGATATGCTTAAAAAAATCAAATGAAATACTTAAAGGGAGAAAATATATACAACAGCAGCATCAGAACAACAGTGCAAAGTGGCTTATTAAAGGATGGATGTCACCTAAAATCGCTTCAGGTGTATTTTTGATGAAGGAACAAAGTTGTGGTTGAAAGTTAAAAAAAAAAAAAAAAGTTTGCACAATATCTCCTATATGACCCCAAATATGCAGTAAATCTATTCAAATTAAGAACTGATTTTACAAATCTGATATTGATGGATTCTCAATGTATTTATTTTTTGTCCATGATATGTTTTTTGTCTTGGTTCTCCATGCAATTATAAAATATGAAAGCAAAATGACCTCCTGAATTTTGGTTGCCAGATAGTACAAAAAATAAATAAATCGTTGCATTTGAACCCTCAATATATGGCATCCAAGTCTAGTTAAGTTTATGAAGCATCTACCTTTTATTTAATTTGATAGACCTAGATACTGGTGACCGTGAAGAGGATGAGAAGCTGAGGAGGTTGATGGTTCTTCTGCTGATTGGCTTACAGTGGTATTAACAAGGGCGAAAACATACTTCCTGGTTAAAAGTACACTTTGGTGTACTTTAATTAAAATCCCTCTCTGTCTTTACCATCAGTTCCTCTTTTCTTCTCTCCCTGACACAAACTCAGATGAGCCTTTTTGTAACAAGATAATGGCCTGCATCCAATTGACTTGCGGTGCTAATCAGGGCACATCGTGGGAAAGGAGTCTGCTATAGTTAGCGGTTAGCAGGAAAACCAGGTCCCATTGTGCCGCGCAGATTAAAGTCCCTTCGAAAAGACGGCATTGTCCAGTGACAGGGATAAGTCTTCCTGCTGTCAGTCTACTAACTGGTTCAATTCCCCACAGCCTCGTCCTTAAAAGAGGGGCTTATCTGATGGTCAATAACTTGTTGCGGTATAAGCCAGAAGAGGAATGCATCCCTGACATTGGCACTCAGAGTTAAAAAGGAATTAGGACAGAAGAGAGGAGAGAGGGAGAAAGGATGTACGGGAGGATGGATGTGATTGAGCTCAGAGAGGACAGAGGAGAGAGGCTGATGGGACAGTTGTTGGAAAAGGAAAAACGGGATGGTAAACTGCTGTCTTTAGAAAAATAGAAAGTAGACGTTGAAGGAGATATATTGTGCATTATCAACATTTTAGAGATTTTAACCATGGTATAATTGTTTCTCCTTCTCATTTAACTATTCAAAGCTGCATTTAGAGTGATTTTTGCACGTTTGAGTAATATTCTCCTGCACACAAGACACAAATTTCTGCATTCCCTCGCCCCCTTTACACAGCCACTGTTCTTACTTCAGCAGATATTTTTTCAGTAATACATGTAGTATTTGGTAGCACTGTGTATAAAATTTTGTACAAAGAAGAAAAAAGAAACACCGTGCCCTTTCATGCACTATCCATAGCCCGTGCCACCAGGATGGTGCTTTGTTGTGATGACATACACAGTAGCATGCAATCAGAGACGGTGGTGCAGTGGGTAGAAGAATAAAAGGTAGCTGGTTCAGTCATCACCAGACATGTTTTTATTATTGTCTTCCTAGTTAAACAATGTTGATAAAAAATTAGACTACTCTTATTTCTTTTTTTTTCTTTTATTTTAAGTTCAAAATGTAATTACTGAGGTCCACTATGACAAATAAACTTGTAATCACTTCTGATTAGTAATAGTCCCCTTGTCATCCATTACAATAGTTAATCTTATTTTTTTTTGTGAGACAACTTTATTAGTGAGATGTATTCATCATGACACATTTGGGCTGCTAGCTGTGAGCCATCCTCAGAAGTGTTACCGGTCTTGGTGGTGGCGTGTCATGCATCAGCTATTGTTGTTCCTTAGGCGTGGTCAGTCTGACGAAGGTGGTCACCTCTGATTAGCTGGATTCACAGAAAATTATAGTAGAAAAATGCATGAAAAAAATAGAAAAAACACACCATTTCTGAAGCAGGGCAAGTAAAAATAAGACTGACAGACTTCTGTGAGTACAAGTTCAAGTGAAACTAAACACTAAATACACTTTTTTTTTTTTGTTACTAGTCTATGGTGGTTTAATAGCATCATCTACGATGCATTCCTCTACCTGCAGCAGCTGAGGAAACGCAAACTGCCGGTCCAGATGATGGTGCAGTTTTACACGGCCATCATTGAGTCCATCCTCACCTCCTCCATCACTGTGTGGTTTGCTGGGGCCACTGCCAGGGACAGACAGAGACTGCAGCGCATTGTGCGCTCTGCTGAGAAGGTGATTGGCTGCAGCCTTCCATCACTACAGGACCTTTACGTCTCCAGGACTCGGGGGCGAGCAGGCCGTATAGCAGCTGACACTTCTCACCCTGGACATGGACTATTTGAGCCACTTCCCTCTGGCAGGAGGCTACGGTCCATTGGACCTCTCATCATAAGAACAGTTTCTTCCCCTCTGCCGTTTGTCTCATGAACACTTTATAATATTTGCACAAACTGGACACTTTATAACACCAGTCACTTTAATAAGTCATGTTTGCACTGTTGTTCGGATGCTGCTGTTGTATATATTTTCTACCTTTAAGTATTTTATTGATTTTTTAAGCATATCTTTTTAACTTTGTGCATACCCTTATTGTATTTGTATTTATTCAGTGTGTTTTATGTTGCACTTTATCACCGAAGTAAGTTCCAATTTTGTGAACTGTGTTCACAAACGATGGCAATAAAAGGATTCTGATACTGTTCCAGTCATGTGTCTCTGATTACAAACACCTGGCTGGAGGGGCGGAGTTTGAAGTATGGATACTTGTCAGACCAATCACACTGTTCCTTATATGGCCAGACCCCACCCCTTCTACCCCTCACTCTCTTTTTTATTCCAGAGACAATGGCCCACTTCAGCGGCTCTATGTGAGATGTATTTGTGGATTGGAGTTTAGGCATTTAGTCCCACTTTAAACACTAAACACCGTTAATCAAAAGATGAGAGAAGGTAAAAGGTTGGTTCTAAATGAGACATAAATATTTTAACTAAAATTAATTTTATTTGCACGCTTCAGATTGGTGACTGTTGATCCACAAAACTTGAGGGAATCCAAAGACTTGCAGTTGATAATAGTGAGGTGGGGACTGCCTTGAAAGAAACCATCAATTTTATATAAGCTTTATGTTCTTTAACTTAGCCACAGCGCCTCTGTACTTGTCGTTGCTAAGACCCACTGTTTCCCCACGGATGCCATTCTCCAATCCAAACCCATTCACCGGGACCCCCTGGTACATGAGACGGTCCCAGTGAAGGACAGCGAGCAAACATAAAGCACTTCCACAGCAGACTCCAGCCCAACTCCATCCACCCTGGCTCTGTTTTGGACCATTTTTCACCCATTCTCCCCTCTTCCTTTCAATGCGCACCATTTGGCCCATCTCCGGCATGCAGACACAAAAGCGGAGGAGAGGAATGGACGCTCCACAAAGATATCGATATAACATTTAGTGAAAGCAGTCCCTATTCTCTTTACTCCTCTTTTGTCCCTTCCTTTAAACTCCCGGTCTAGTCTGGCTTGCCCTCTTTGGATAAAAACAGGATTTGACCATTTGGACCCAATTTCCCAACGCGTTGTTTATGCCCACTCGGCTGTTCTGGCTTGCACAATACAACCCCAGTTTCCTTTCCCCCGTTTTGCAAACCAGCCCCCCTCCTAGCCTTCCCGCTTTAGCCTGACTTGGCGATGCTAAATGAGTGAGCTTACACCTGCTTACAGGATTAGATTAATTAGCACGAAACTGGGATCGGGAGGGGAGAGGGAGGTGGGAGTAGTACAAAGAGGAGGGTGCAAACTTAGGCAGAGGGACACTAGCAACATGGGGTGGGTAGTGCAGACATCCAGGCACAATAAGAAATGGCTGTGATTGGTAGACCGGATATCCACCAGGACTTGGTTGGTCAGGGGGATATTTTTAAGGGTTCCTAAACAATGTTTGGGTGAGTGGGGTCAAAGTTGAGAATGTCCTCAAAAAGTTCTGATGGTTGTTCTTTAATACAGTTTTTTTTTTTTTTTATGGCACTTTAGTAGTCTCATTGTAAAGTCATTCTTGATTTTAGTCCATATCAAACACAGCCTTTTGAACAAATAGTTAATAAGAATGATTCAGGCTTGGTAACTACTTCATTCGTCTTCTAACTCTTAACCTTAATAAAGTAGTTACAGCACTTGAATCATTCTTAATAAACTATTTGTTCATTGTGTATCAAGACTTTTGTCATGCTTTATTAAGGCTGTAAATATTGTAGTTATTATAAATTTATACAGAGGTGGTTAGAATACGTATAAAAAATATATGTAGTAAGAGTAACATTACTTCAAAATAATATTGCTCCAGTAGAAGTAGTGGTCCTAGAAATTACTCAAGTCAGATACACAAACATTAGAAAAACTACATTTTGTCTGAAGAAGCAGATTAAGAAACAAATGTTCAGATCATTGTATATTGTGAACGTAAAACATTTGTCACTTGTAGACTAGATCACAGTGGGAAAAGTAACCAGTACTACTTACTCTAGTAAGAGAGCTGTTATTTCAATTAAAATGTTATTCAAGTAGTGCTGCTAGAAAAGCACTCTTTCTTTAAAAAAAAAAAACTCAAGTAAATGTAACCAAGTCAGTGTAACTGAGTACTACGCATCTTTGTTAATATCTGTAAAAATGGATGATTCTTGCAATATATTGTTCTTGATTGAGTGTTTGTGTGTATCCATGTGTATGTGTGCGCGCATGTGTGTAATAGTCCTGGTTTGGTTTGTGGGCAGGGGTGTCTGCTATCATCTGTCTTTTTTCACAGGACCTTTGGCCTTCTCTCCTCCCTTGTCCTGTCTATCTCCTTGTAAATATAACAACATATAGAAATTAATCCTTAATGAAGTCAGAGTAAATGCTATTTGTACAATTTTTCTTAAAAGCATGCATTGAGATTTATGTTTTAATTATAGGTTTCTGTTCAACGTCACATCTTAATCACTTATAGGAGAAATGACAAAAAAGACTGAAATATGAAGTGATCAATTAACACAAGAGTCAAGTTTCAGAACATGTTTGAACAGATCTAAACTATAGGGTTTACAGTTTTTATGCAGAGCATGTGTTCATTCAAAGTGCAGTTTTGATTCAATTGCATTAATCTTGAAGCGCTAGTAAGATTTTGAGATTAATTTAGCTTTGTACTGTTTATATTTTGGTCCACAGCATCAGTTTATATAAAAAGCCACCACGTGATTTGGACAGTGGCAGCAATGTGGACACTTCTTCCATAATAAATACTTGTCCATCATCACTGTCATTAGCTAATAAACTGCGAACAACATTTCAAAATAGAGCTTGGCGTGATACAAAGATGGCATGATAAGTGGAAGATGATACACACTGGATCATATTTGGGTCTAATTTTAAACTAGTATGTGCTCAGTCAGTGTCCTGTGTCCTATGTCTGATGGACCGATGTGCCAAGTCCCAGACAGATAGGGGAGCATTTTGACAAATGCAAAGAGCACAACAGAGTGTGCGTGTATACATATGTATATATGTAGATATTGGTTAGATATGTGTGTATATATATGTAATGTATGCATTTTTTGTGTGTGTGTGTGTGTGTGTGTGTGTGTGGGGTGTGTGTGTGTGTGTGTGTGTGTGTGTGTGTATATATATATATATATATATATATATATATAGAGAGAGAGAGAGAGAGAGAGAGAGAGAGATGTGTGTATGTATGTAGCCACACAACTGCACATAACTCTTCAACAACTTCAACACACATAGAATATTTAATGAAGCATATTTTTTGACATTTATGAATTCACTTTCCCTGTAGTCTGTGTGTCCAATCATTGTCCTTTGCATGACTTGATATGACCCCATCATCTGATGCTGAAACCCAGTCTGTAGGTCCAGGACACACAGGGGAGACATTAGTGACAGATGTGGCGGGGTGCAGTTTGGTGCGTGGCAGTGATCGCTCCAATCCTTTCCATATGACAGTGATTAGGCCGGACGACAGCGCATAATGCCTCCAGATCCACGTCGGGCGTGCGCTAGCAGCTTAGCACATTCCGTACCTGCATTAGCAAACGGCTAAGCTAATGGCTTTGTTGTTGAGTTCTGAGCGAAGCACTTTCAGCTCGAATAAACAGGAAGAAGTAAATATTTTTTGCAATACCAAGAGTACAATTAAGGTTTATTTCTGCCTCAACAGGTTGGCTAACTCCAACTAAACAAAATAATCACTGCTATTGCACATTGAAGAATTGCATTTTGCTTGATGCATCATATGGACCACTGACCTTTGTTCTGGCTGATATTAGGATGGGTCAAATGCACAGGACAAATGTATTTACTGGGACAATAAAATGTACCTTAACTTCAACCTTATTACATTTAATATGTGAATGGGCCACAGGCTACTTTGTTAACTTTGGACTTAAAGTTAAATGGTAAGAAACCCAAACTTAAACATTCACTGTTATCAAATGTGAACTATTTCTTTACACCTGGTGAAATGAGGGAAACTGCTTTCTCCCAGTAGCGCAACTGAATAGTAAAAACATGATCATAAATAAAAAGAAAAATAAACATAGTACAGGAATAAAATAATTTGAAATATTTTGATTAGGGTACTATATAGCTAAACACAACCAACTTTATTCTTTTTAAAGGTCCCTCCCCTGCAATAACTCCTTATTTCAAGGGAGTGACCTTTAAAAGAGACATAAATACTTAATGTAATATTTTGTGGCAGGGACAACCAGAGCACCTGGAAGGACCTATGTATAGACATAGGTCTATAAACTATATTATTGAATAATTATCAATCAATATTATATGGGAATATTAATATTAAAATACGTAATTATTATATATATTTAGTATTATTAGTAAAATGTGTGAACTTTAAAGAAAAGTTTGAACTCTTAAGATTTTCATTCCTCTTTTTTCTCAGATTGAATAAAAAGGCAATTGGGCTTCTATGTATTTTCTTATTTGCATTATTAGTGACATACTAAACATGATGACACACAAAATAACCCTTAATAACTGCTGCTGTGTCCTCAGGAGCCTGATGTTTGTAGCGCTCTGCAGGTGACACATGTTGGGCCTGGGGTCAGTCCTGTGTGAAAGGTTACAGCTGCTGCTTTGACTGGGCCTTGACAGAGTCAGCCCATTCTGATAACACCTGACAAGATACTGCACTAACAGGTGCATAAGCAGGAGCGAGGGATGAACCATAGTCTAGTATCATCACTGGATTCAGTTACAATAGAAAAAAAGCCCAATCTATTCTATTGTTGAAAATCAAACATGTAAATGGGAACAAGGATGCAGGTTTTAACAGGCCTCCTGAAATTGTATTGTTTAAATCCAATTTGTATTTTTTCTTGAGTTTTTAAGACTCAGGTCTAATAACTTATCCCAATGTTTGCATTGTGTCTCCTATTCAAACCAGGAGTAGTCCAATGTAGACTACCTCTGAAAAATGTCCTACGTTGAGTTGCTGGGTTAAAATTACCCAGCCAATGTAAAATAATAACCCAGCGCTGGGTCACTATTGAAACCAACACAACTCTAGGTTATTTGACCATTTTGCCTTTTGGGTTATTAATTAACCCAACTTTTTGGGTTATTTTTTTCTACTGAATTCTGGGTTGTATTTAACTCCTCTGCTGGGTTAATTCTACCCAATAAATGGCTTTAATGCTTAAAGTTACCACCAAGAAACATTTATAAAACTAATAAACAACAAAACATTGTTAAATAAATAATTGCTTTCAAAATGTGTCATGGCACAAACAGTAACACATCATTAATTCAGCAGTAAAATGATCATTAAAATTGTCCATGTTGCAGTTTGTTCTTGTGGCTTTGTGAAATCACAGAAGCCTGTCACGTCAGTATTGAGTGTGTTGAGATTCTGGAGCTGAAGTGAACACTTCAAGCGGCAGGAGATTCCACTGACACAGAGAAGGTCATATTTACAGGTAGAATAGTGCGAGTAATGAAATGCAAAATCTAAGGGTTGTGGATTTATCTAGGAAAAATTTAAATTCCAAATTAAGTACAGTTACTTAAATGGTGTTTGAGCTACGGATAATAAATTTCAGACTTAGCACTCAGGAGAGTGAAATGTTTCTTTAGTGACACTAATTGGCACAAATTCTTAAATTGTGGAAAGTTTTAGATAAATGACAAAGATAAAGTAATAAAACAAGTATAAATACCTTTATCAGTAATTTCTCTGGAATGCGACAGGAGGGTGGCTGCCAAGGACAGTTGAAGAGTCTATATTTGACCCAATTCGCTGAGTTGTTAGATGGAATTTGACCCAGACAACCGGGTACATTAGATGGTAAAAATAACCAAAAAGTGACCCAACAGCACTAACCCAGCAATTGGTAAAAAAAATAACCCAGAATTTTTTTTGCTGTGGAAAGATACTGTCAGTATACAATGCTTGTGTGTTGAAGAAAAAGTACACATTACACAGTTTTTGCATACAATTCCTCCAATGTCTGACAAATACTACTGTTATTTCTTACAAATAATATTTTCTTCTTTATATTTCCATAATTGTGTGTCCGCCCACTGACTAAAACACTAGTGTTTAGCCGCCTACCTAGAGAGATGTCGGTAATGCAAAAATCCAAATATCATACCACAAGAGTGGTATGATATTTGGAGTTCTCAGTGCATGTAAACATAGAGACTGATAAAAGAGGTTGAAAGGCTAAGGTGCTGCTGTGAAAAATATGAAGTGACGAGGAAAAGATGATGGATAATCGGTTGACAGTGATTAAAGAGGTGCATTTGTTCATACTTTACATCACCATATTATCATTGATATTGGTTAAGGTGCCATCATACCATTCAAAAGCCAAGTCAAATGGTTATATATTTTAGCCATTCTCTTTCACGGTTTCTTGCTGTTGCCCTCTGTAGGGGACTGGAGCTCACAGACCTGTCTCCTGCCAAATGCAATCAGTGAGCACGGTTGGTAATATCTCTGGTCTGACACTTTAGCCTTTGTTATCTCCTCTCCTTGCCATCCTGTGACTCTACAAACCATATACAGTCAGAAAGGATTTTGCACTGGTAAATATATTAGACAGATATAACTAAGATATTACAATAATTTTTAGTTTATAAGTCCTGTCACAACCAGCTACATTCTTTGATGAAAGTGGGCAATGTACCCACATTGAAGTTTTTTTGCCCAGTGACACAATGGAAGTATGTGCTTGAGCATGGTTTGTACGAGCTACCTTCGATTTGATGCGGAGAATCAACCTCACTACTCCACTGGCACCCAGTAAGTGATAAATCTTTGAAAATGAAAAAAAAATAGCTCATTGAAATTTTATTTTGTATTTGAAACCTGTCGTAGAATGTCTTGGGTTTCAAGATTATGAAAAATTAGGAAAAATATTTAAAACAAAATAGTATGTCTTCTGAATGGGAAAAAGTTCTCAAAATAGCATTTAATAGGAAGCTGAAATTCACAAATAAAATAACCTTATCCATATTCACACTTGCTTTTGTTTGTGCTTAAATATATACTCTTATTAGAAAAACTCGATTAGTGATTAATATATTGTGGGCTTCTGTGTGCAGACATTACAAAATAAGAGGCCTATCTATCTATCTATCTATCTATCTATCTATCTATCTATCTATCTATCTATCTATCTATCTATATATATATATATATATATATATATATATATATATATATATATATATATAGATATATAGATAGATAGATAGATAGATAGATAGATAATTATATTATTATTATTATTATTATTATTATTATTATATTATTATTATTATTATTATTATTATTATTATTATTATTACAAGCCTAACTGGCATATGCTTTACAGTTCCTCCCTTTCAACCCTTTATAGCTGTGATTAAAACAACAAAAGTACGAGTGCTGCCTCTCAATTTGCCCTATGCCCTTGCCCACTAGATAAATTGCACTCCTAAATTGACGAGCCACATGGGGGGCAATGGAGACAAAAAAATCCCTAGTCCAATGGCAACAAAGCGATAGTGGCTACCTAGGCAAGCTCCCCCGAAATTAATCCCTCTCTACCCTTCCTACCCTGCCCTTTGCCTCGTACCGGGCTAATTGAAGACAAGCTTTAGAATGGAATGCACAATAGACCCAAAGGTGGTGTGGTGTTTGATTCCCCGCGGGTGGATGGGAGAAAGGGACACGCCAGGGGTAGCGCACAAGCGTACCCTCTAGGACCTCCCTTCTTTAGACGTCTTTATCTGTCCGGTCTTTTATCCCATGGTATCTCCATTGAGCAGGCTACTTGACATAGTTCGACCTTTGACCTCAGAGTTTATGAACTGAAGCAGTGGCGTTTTATTTGGTGTTGGTGCTGTTTAGTTTGAGTATTGTGGGAAGATTTGGAGATTTGTGTTTGAAATGTGCGGTGAAAATGGACAGAGGAGTGGGATGCTAAGATTAAGATCATTTCAGGATCATTGACCAACACAAACATGTACGGAAAGTGAAAACTGTTCATATCCGCCTTAACAAAAAATGAGCTGTTCTTGTCATTGAGGTCATATATTGATAGAATTAACTATTAATTATTATTATTTTTACCTTTTTATTTTATTTATTTATTTAAATTGAAATGTTTGATTTTGTCCACAATTTGCATTCAATTGTGAAAAATAATATAAAATTGGTTAGATACTAAGCCTATGTTCATACTGCAGACCAAATCCGATTTTTTTACCCATATGTGATCTGTATCATTTTTTTTTCATGTCAGTGTAAATAGCTCAATTCCAATTTTATCACTGTAGTCTGAACGCTCACGTGCATTCATGCCACTTACACGTCATGGATAGATGACATTAAATTAGAGTTTGGGCGCAATAGTTGGGGGAAAGTGTTGACATACATAGGCAAATGTTCTCCTGCTCATTCCAAAGTTATTAAAAAAGTATGTGTCAGTGAAGCAGCTCACATCAGTGTTTCACAGCTCCGACTTATCATCCACACGCTTCTCAAAATGGAAATGGCTGAAAGGGCCCCACATGCTGCCATAACCGAAATCCTTGCCCTCTTCCTTCTTGATATTGTTGTTCTGATGCTGCTGTTCTATATATTATTATTATTATATATATTATATTTCTACCTTTAAGTATTTTATTTGATTTTTAAGCTTTTTTTTTTACTTCGTGCATGCCCTTATTTGTATTTGTATTTATTCATTGTGTTTTTATGTTTTATGTTGCACTTTATCACCAAAATAAGTTCCTAGTTTGTGAATTGTGCTCACAAACAATGGCAATAAAAGGATTCTGATTCTGATTCTGATATCTTTCCCGAAATCACTCGATTAAGTAAATGTTGGCTCCGATTGGTGAAATAACTTGAAATAGTCACAAATGCACCGGGACTGAGATGAATCAGAGCCACACTGCATGTGACACTGTGTTCTGTTGTGCGAATGTGGGTCACTTTGTGGCCACATTCCATTCACATTATAGTTTTTGTTGTAATGTGAACGACTATATAAAAAAAAATTGGATACAAACAAAAACAGCCTAATTTCCATTTAAATTGCCTAAATTTACCTAAAATCCAACCACCACTGCAAAATTGTGTTGGGTCTATGAGCAAGACACTTCCTGAATGGATTGTTTGAATGGCATGACTTGTAAACAGGACAATTATTATTCTTTGTGCGTTTTTTGTTGTTGGGTTTTTTTGTGTGTGTTTTTTTAGTGTTTGTGCTGTTGACCGTTTTAACTAAGATTCATGATATGATCTTCTATCACTACATTCATTTTATTATTGAACAGAGGCCAAACAAGCCCTGCTCACCTGTGGTTGAAAAGGTGAAGGAATTGCACTTGTGGCCTCACCCTCTACACACACAGGTAATCTTCATCATAGCTATCCGTCATAGTTCAAAGGTGAGATTGTCACTATTTATTCACTCGCCTTTGCTTGACCTCCACCACTTTTGTCCTCTTTGACATTCCAGCATTTAATAATAGATACATACCACAGGTAGATAAATATATGAGTGTTTTGTACTGAAATGAAGGGTACAGAGGTGGGAAGGTGACATTTTTTATTTAAGATGACATGTTGTTCTCTATGCGCACACCACAAACACACACACACACACACATATATATACATACATATACATATACATATATACATATATATACATATATACACACACACCCCTCAAGTTACTGTGAAATCGTATGAGTACTAAGCTATGGACATCACAGGGAGTCTACTGAAAATCGGTTACGTCAAGTACTAACCACGAATGTGCTCCACTATCTGCAACTAGTTTACGGATAAAGTGTATCTTCTCAAACTCAAAAACCTGTATTAACAAGCCATGGCATGTTTCCTTATTAGCTGACATGTGTTAGCGTAGGTGTGTTTGAAGCTAACAGGTTGAGATTTGAAGTGGTTAGCTTGTAGCTGTACTTTTGGAGGACGTGCAGCTCCGTAAACATTGGGCTTAGCTTGAATCAACAGGGGAGGACAGCAACGAAAGACAAATGACCAGATTCACACAGGTTAGATACACTCACGTACCAGCGGGACATGGGCAAGAGACAAGAGAGACAGAAGACAAGGGTGGTTTGTCCTGGAAGAGGAGTGACAGCCATAAGTGAAAAAAAAGTGTACACTTGTACTTTTGTGCGGCTAACAATTTCCTAGCGGCGAAGCAGTGAGGTAAGGTAAGTTTAGATTAATCTGTCTAAAAAATCAGCATGCACTGTCTTACAACCTAGAAATTAGTCAAAAATGTCATTGAACAGAAATTGTATCCTATTGCTAAATCCAATTCGATAAAACTATTAAAACAAGTCATATTCTTAAACTTTCAACCCACATTTTGTAGTATTACATATGCTACTCTGTTGTATCTGGTGCACGAGGCTGCACACGCTCCCTCCTCAGCCCCTCACTCTGATGGTATTGTGCTGCAGGGTCCTTGACAGGAGTGAATTAATCAAAGCCCGCTGGCCCATTTGTCTCTATTTGGGGGGCTAATTGGAAAAGAAGCAGGTGTTAATATAGAGAGGAGAGAGCCTGGAGTAGCATAGTGCCATTTCCGAGCGAGCGTAATGGAAGTCCCTTGGACAACTTAACCAGACTTAATTAGGCCTCGTTCAAGATCCAGCCAACCTTACCTCTCCGCTCCTGGATTGTGTGTGTGTGTGTGTGTGTATTGTAAAATCTGAAATTAACATCAAAACAATAACTGAGATACATTCATGTAATATATGGCATATATTATGTGCAATATGTGATATGTGCAATCCACGCTGAAAATGCAAGAAATTCAACAAAAGACCTTCTTGCTGTGAGCTGCTGAGAGTGCTAACCATTTTGTAATAATAGTGAACAGAATATGGTAGGGCATAAAAGCATATAAGTCACATTAGTTGCACTGGAGATTTTTTGGGGAAATTTATTTTACAAAATCTGAGACCAAGACTATACATTATGACTTGCCTTTATCTTTAAAGTGTCTTTTAAGTGGTATGTTAACGTAAGATATTAACAGTTAATCAGATAACTAAAGCACAAAAACAAGCCAACAAGTTTACTCTCGATCTCACTCCAAATCACTAAATCCATTGAATTCTTCATCCTCGGTGTCGCTTCTGAACAACTCCGCCTGCTCTGAAAGTAGATGAAGCACCTCTTCCTCTGCATGGCTGTCATCAGACTCAGCAGAATACGATTTTCTTTTAGGGGACATTTTTGTTCAGCCTCTCTCAGATGTATTTTAATGTACCATAATGTTGAAATTTAGTACAGGTGGTACAGTAGTAGTAGATACTGGCACACAAGCCTTGCATGGTTGTCAGTGTGACAATAACGAAGATGTGAAATTATATATTTTAATAATTTCACATATAAACCGCATCTGAGTATAAGTCACACCCCTGGCCAAACTATGAAAAAAGTGTGACTTATAGTCTGGAAAATATGGTACATTAATTAAGTGTTGGTTTGTGAAGAAAAGTTGAAAATTATAGGAGCAGAGTTCTAAAACATATTAATGACATCATACCAGGGAGACTCACAGAACAAACACATTTTTAGGACCATATAAATGTTAATTCAACCAATGTAAAGATGTTTTTATACATTTGTTTTTGTAATAATGTCTGTGTACACTGGAGACATTTTAGCCCAGTTTACAACTTTGTTGCAAGGTAACAATATTGAAAATTCCCTAGTGTGATGTCACAATGTCCAATTAGGAAGTAAAATTGCAAACCTAAGAATTGCCAAACTGAGGAAAAAAAAACAACAAAAAACAAAAAAACCTTATTTAGTTAATTTAATATTTAGCTACATTTTTAATATAATTATCTTAATATCTTAACTTGGTCAAATGCGTGGTCCAGTCTGTCTAGGCACTTAAATTCAGTAAATTAATATGCATGCAATGCCAAAGCTAAGTTGTACAAAAATACATTAGATTGTTAATAACAATACACTTAAATTCCTTTTCAAAATATAAGAACACACATACGATAAAAATAAAACAACAAAGCATAAATTCAATTAATATGCTTCAACCCCAATTATGTGATAAAAAAAAATGTGAAATTGTATTACAATTTCTATTAAAATATTTTAAGCAGATTTTTGTTTTGCACCTAATCTGTCTCCTAAATAGCATTTCACAAGCCGTTGTTTTGCTATGTTACCCTTGAATTGTGAGACATCGGTTCACAAACACCACTCCCTCTTGAGCTAGTTTCCCGACATCTCTCTGCTCTTTCATGAGTGTCTGCTCCATGTCCTGCTGCGAGACGGTGATAAAATTTGAACCTGTTTGGGCTCTCAATCAAATCCCCATGATGTTAGCTAGCCTCGTTACCTCCCTGTGCAATTCGTTTCCAACAGTCCAAATATGATGTCGGCAAGTTTTAATGGACGGCAGCTTGTCCCAATTACTCAGGAGGGAGCTGAGCTGACTGTATGTAGCCATCTGTTTGATGCTGTGTTTACCCTCTTGTGTGGTCCTACCACGTGTCTGTCCCCCCTCCCTCTTCTCATTCACCTGAGGCTGCCTTTGCCATGAAGTAACATATCAAATGTTAGTTGCACAACTTGTGACGTAGGTAATTGTTTTCAATTCTTTACTTTTTGATTTGTGTTCTCTTGACTTTTGTCAAGTTTAGTTTTGGGCATTCTTCCCCTTTCAGGACTATTCTATAATTTTTTATTTTTTCTTGGTTTATATTTCTGATGCCAAAGCAGATATGTATTCTTATTTTTATTTATTTATTTTTTTATATTATATATATTTTTTTATGCGATGCACACTATGCTTGCCACCAGATAGCGCAAGGACTCACCTCTGCTGACACACTGTGGAAAAACAAGTTAAAATAAGGTTAACAACCACTAACCCTGACCTGCAGGATTTACAAACGCTGAGGCATACTTCCTGTATGATCACCTGATTACGTCAGTTGTAACCAGTATTTTTTAAGCATTAGAGAGGTTGACATCCCAAATATTCTGGATGACTCAAGCAAGCATGACTGAAATAAAGAAATAATTCTTAACTTGGCATATTTTGGATGGGGAAATGGCATTGAAACAAAGCTAATGCAATGAGTAGATTTAGCGTCATATTGGAGTTTAATGTATAGACATACAGTTGAATCTTCTGTATTATTAAATGTATGTCCGCACCCATCTGCACATGCAAATAGACCCAGACGTATTGTTCGGGTGGCCAGACTTCAGATGTCTTTGTACTGCCTCACTGTCGGGAGTTCCAGCACTCTAACATTGTCGTAGCCGTCACTGGTAAGTTTTTTGACACATAAATCTTCAAATCGGGACAGGAATTAGCTGCCATCATAAATCTGGCATAACTTTTGAAATGACGATTAGCAACTTGCCTTTTTATTTCCTAATCTCGACTTGTCTTTCATTAGCGATACCGGAACAGGCGAGTGCATAGTCTAAATCCATAGTAAACATTTATCACTGGCGTGCCATTATTAGCAAGTTAGCAAGCCTTATTCAATAAACAGAAGTATATTTCAAGTTTGATTTTGCTACAGAACAAAATAGAAAGAAATACAACAAAAATCAGCTATTTTCTGTTTTGTCATTACTTAATACTGCATTTATTTTTTATTTTTTTTGTATTTATTTTACAAATCTGAAGTATATTGTGGTGCACAATATGCACTTTATCATTTTAATGCTTTAGTGAGAGTTTTCTTTTATTAGTGATACCGGAAGAGGTTGAAGCATATTGCTAAACAGATAAATGTATTAGTTAGTTTTTAGCGAAAACAATAGGCCTACCCATGTAAGATCACAGTCTAAATAAACATTTCAGTACGAGCTAACAGGATTGTTTATTCACTGAAATAAACTTTTTATGTATGTTGCTATGTCAATAGTAAAATGACTCAGTCAACCATATATATTTTTTTGCATTCTTGAAATTGTTATAGAAAATTGCAATAAATTCCATCAAATTTGGCAAAGCAGAATTTTTATGGCACAAATACAATAAAAATAATGAAAAAGTTAATTATATTTTTATGCAAATACTAACACCTATTGATACCAGGCTTGCACAGTATTCATTATTTTTTATTATTTTTATTGACTTTTATTATTTTTTATTGAATTTAGCACTTTGGGTACTAAATGTGCTTGGAGTTAAAATGTGCTATTTAAATAAAGTAGGCTTGGATCATTAGCATAAATTCAAACCCATAGTTATGCTACAGATTAGGTACACTGAAAGCATTGGTAGTAAATAGTGTTACACTATAGAATACTAGTACTAGCATTCTGAACATGTTGCTAATTTTGTCTCACTGAGTATGCACCTTAACTACAAAACATGTTACCCAACTCCTATCTTCAAGCATGCATCCATCTTCTTCCTTTTCCCCTTACATCCTCTTTTCTCAATCTAGAATAAACAGTCTCAAGTGTTGCAGATGATGCTTTATTGACCTGAGTAGAGAGAAAGTAAACTCTTTTTTGTGCTAACTTGGCTAGTTGCCCTTTCTATGTGAACGTGGTGCCCTCCTGAACCTGACTTGCCCCCTCACACACACACACACCCCTACGTGGTGGGGTAGGGGTAGGCAAAAGTGGGATGGCTCGAGGCTGGAGCAGGATAGGGCCATTAGAGGGGTTGGGGGGGGGGGGTTAATGGTTGCCAGGTGCCAGGTGCTGAACTCATCCCCCTGTCCTACGCACACATTTGGGGCTTGTCATGCTCACTTCCGAAGCCCTCCCAGTTATGGTACACTTTTAAAAACATTAGGTCTAATACTTTAATGCCCCGGCTAGTGCTGGTGTGAAGTGTACTGCTGTTGTGTCTCTGAGGAAGACATTTCACCCATTTCACCCTTCCCAAGGCACAAAGGTGTGTGGCATTCAGTTACATTTAGTTGTGTAACTTTCTAATACAATTGTACAGTACTTCTCTGAGTAGTTTTGAGACACCATACTTTTACTCCTACTTGATTAATATATTGTACAGTAGGCAATTCTTAATTTAGTAAAGTTTTGGTTAAGCTCCCCACTGTGAGTAAGTCAAAAGTGCCAATATAGAATGTTTTGAACATTTGTGTTTCTTTCACTGCTCCTTTAGATATGACTTTTTGTCATTCTTGTGGTCTATCCTTTAAAAGAACGCACAAGGATATTAAATTACCATGTGTCAATACCCTGGTGCTGAGGTTTGAACTTAGTGACAGTGGATATGGCAATCAGGTTACTATACAGCTTATGCTAAGTTTTAAAATGTTTTCAGTGGTGCTACAGGTTAAGTCAATGCTAACTAATTAACTAAACTAACAAAACTAACTATCCATAGTGGAAAGGCATTTGCTGTAAAATATAAGTCTTGTTTAACTGTTCCTGTGCCTGCTTTTATTTTTATATTTATTCTATTTTGAGGTGGTTCAAGTCACAAAAACTCTAATCTAAAAGGATATAATGAGGAAATGTACATTTTGGCTACTTACTGCTTACATTCTTACTGGTAGCTCTTAGTGTTCTGACTGTCCACCTTTTTGATTTTCATTGCCTGAGATGAAGACATTAGAAAGAAGAAATTGTACCTGATTTTCAGGCTTTTGTCTTTTCAATGGTTGCAGGGGTCTAGTGTTATTCCTCAGTTAGCTTATGCATTCCAAAAATCCTAATTATTCACAGCAATGACTTTATAAGTGCTTTTCACAACTTTCAGGGACCAGACCACGGTAATGCTGTCACGGTAATGCTTAGAACAACTGTCGATGTCCAATTAGATGTGCCAACCCAAATGCAAAAGACAAAGTTTAAATCTGTCAACTGGACAAATTGTTGTAGGAGTGAAGATGTTTCGATGCTCATCCAAGCCGCTTCTTCAGTTCTAGTAAGATTGCTGGAGGACACTGCCTTATAACTATCTGAAGGGAGGGGCTAACTACCCTGAAACTGTAAACAACTATTGTTTCCAGTTTCAGCTGAAACTATTCAACCTTAAACGGCCCTGCTCTCTTTGTTTGGGTCTGAGGATGGAGTTATAGATGGGTGATAGATGATGTCTAAGGCCCCCATTCCTGTTTAAGGATGGATTGTCTTTCCTAACAAAATTGCTTCTTTAACTCCCCTCTCAAACCATTTCTTTTCTCTGGCTCAGATCTGTACCTCACTATCTTCAAAAGAGTGGTTAGTGGCTTTGAGATGGAGATGTATGGCAGACTGGGGTCCAAAGGACCTTGCTCAAAAAGTTTACCTTTTACTTTTATATCTAAAAAGTAATAGGTAATAATAAAATAGTAAAAGCTAAACGTTGTCAGACTACACATACTAAAACTGCCATAGCATCTCATTTATCTTCTTTAACTCTGCTTTTGTGGTTGACTCGGTTTATACCTTTTTCGCTTTCATAATCTGGTCATTGTGTGACATTGCTCGTATTTACATTGCACGCTCTGACTCGTCTTCTTCCTAGTTTCAATCATTAATCACCAGTGCCATGCAAAAGGCCCAGAGCTGTCGACGTAGAGGATTTCCATAAGAGTGGCATGGCCTGCGTCCATATGACTAACCAACAGTAGGCATGACCAGTGGCCCGTCCTGCCCAGGTGTCGGCCCAGGTCAAGCGCATGGAAAACAGTGTCTAACCACCGGCTGAGTTATCAATGCCTGAAAAAACATTTGTCAGCTGCAAAACAAATAGTCTATTATGGTTGATATATTCACTACATATAATACTTTTGAAAACATATGCTTTTACTATAATAAAAGTAAATATGAAAAATGATATGAATCTGTTAAAGACTATAAGGACTAAAGTGTATGTGAATTGGTATGTTAGAAAAAATAAATCTAAAAAAGGATTTATCCAGGAATATTACAGGTCAGAGAACCACCTAACCCTAATTCAATAACCAATCATATATGACTGATCGTATATGATGATTTTTTATTAGTGATTTTCAAGATTTCACTTTTGTGAATTCAAGTATGATTTTGTAGACCTAAATCAGAATCAGCTGAAGACGTCAAGTAAATTATTTAGTAATATTCACCAAACCAATCAGAATTAAATATAGATTCATTCTATTAAAAAAAAAAAAATCTAATGTGAATTACGTGCTACTAACAATTAACAGTTTTAATAATTAAATACAATAACTGACATTAATAAAAAATAATTTTCAGTTTGTACATTTTCAGATTTTTTTTTTTTGAGTGATCAAAATTGTCGATGTTTAATATGACTAATCCAAGACAATGATAGAACAATTCTTTGAGTCACATATCATTATATAATATCCAACATATTTAATAAAAATAGTTGCCTCCAAGACAAACCCAACTCTAACCAAATTCTAAGCTCTTCCTCTTGCATCCATATTGTCAAATACAATGTTGTCTGCTATCACCTTCAAAATTTCCCATTTTCACTCTTTTTCTCATTAGACACAAGCCTGCATTGAACTTTCTTGTCTGCCAATATATATTTTTTCCACCCCCAAATGTAAACTCCATGGCAGAGGTTGCAAAAACAAAAAGTGTTATTCTGAGGGATTCGTTGGGTCAACACCTTAGACCGTGATCTTTGCAGGGACACACGGGGCCCAGTCTGGACTATTTACTGACAAAAGGAGAAGTGTAGGAGGCCAGTACAGTTCACCTTTGCATGCACCCTGCTCGCTAATCGGAAAGACAACATTTAGTCACGGAAGGCAGGCCAAGATTCACTTATGAGGTTATCCACATGGTCATATGTGCCATATGCTGTGTTTACATTTGTATAAAAGCTACATCAAAACTGGTTGGGACTAAACACAGAACTAAACCTGCATTAGAGCACAGCTATATGAGGCTAGATCAGGACCAAACAAAGACTACATCAGGACTAAACCAGGATCAAACCTGGGCAAGTATAAATGCACAATGTCCAGGACTAAACCATAGCTAAAGCAAGACTTGACCAGAACAAACCCACGACTCGTCTAGACCTATCATTCATCCATTAAGGACTAAACCAAGACCAAAGCAGAACTACACCAATACTGCTCAAATTAAAACTTTAAGACACACTCATACTAAATCTGTGATTAAGACTAAACAAGGACTAATTCAAGACTGAACTAACTCAAAATCAATACCAGTAATAAACCAATACTGAACCAGGACTAAAGCTGCTGTAAACCTACCAGAATTAAATCAGTCCACAACCAAGACTGAACTAGAAGTAAACCAGGACTAACCTAATGTAAATGTCTAATACTAAGCCAATACTCATCCAGCAGCATTAAATCAGGACTATATTAGGCTGAATCAAAACTGAATCAAAATTGAACCAGTACTGACCCAAGACTGAACTAACTCAAGACTAACTCAAAATTTGGATTAAACCTGGATTAAACCAGGCCTAAAACAATGCTTAACCAGTATTAAGCCAGGATTAAAACTTGATTAAACCCATGATCAGAGAAAAAAAAAAACAAGCCTAGTTTGTATCTATAATGAAAAACATATTAGACACTAGTTTATAGAAAAAGCAGGAAATTTATCTTAATACAACCCCTTGAATTTGCTCTTTGAAGGAGTTTGCTTTAAGCTGTGTGGCACTTTTGTGAATCATGATAGACATCTATGTACACAGATACCAGTGTACCCAGTCATCAGTGCTTCAGTGCTACAGCTTTTTTTAAAGTAAGGAAAAAAAAAATAAAATAAAAAAATAAAATAAAATTATATATATATATATATATATATATATATATATATATGAAAGAAAAAGACACACTAGCCACATTCTAAGCCCCATGCCCCTTCTTACTGTAGATAAACTGTTGTAATTGTTTGTCGAAGGCTTGATTGGTAAATTAAGTGGAATGGTGGTAATGAGAGCAGCAGTTAACTGGCCTCTTCAATTAGTGGAGTCAGATGGAGGTTAATGCAGGCAGTACAAGTGCCCCAAGTCAATACGGAACTCTACGAGCTAAAAATGTACACTTTTACTTAAGGTTTAAGTATTTACAGCCCACAAATCTTTAACTAAAGGTGACTCAGTTTATACAATTGGTAAATTGTACCAGTTGGAAATGTATAATAGAAAAATGGCAAATGTATTATTGATAGTTTCTAGACTCTTTTGTGGTCTGTTTGAAAATACAGGATATTGTCCATTATTTAATATTTGTCATTCCAGTTAGCTTCAAATAAGTACAACTGCAATTCCAATGAAGTTAGGACGATGTGAAAACTGAAAAAAAATAATTAAAAAATGGAAAATTAGTAAATATTTGCATATAAACAATAAAGTTAATGAGTTTGAACATTAAATATCATATCGTTGTAGTGTATTCAGCTCAATATAGGTTGAAAAGAATTTGCAAATCATTGTATTCTGTACTTTTTTAAAGTTTTACACATTGTCCCAACTTCATTGGAATTGGAGTTTCTTCGTACAAACTCTATTCATAATTAGTTACTCTTATTCGAAAAGTACACAAATACCTCTTCCATTCTGGGCAAAGCAATAATATCTTTATGAAGCAGCTATCCTCCATCAGAAAAGTTACACAGTGCATCCATCCATCCATTTTCTTCTGCTTTATCCAGGGCTGGGTCGCGGAGGCAGCAGTTTCAGCTGGGAGGCCCTGCCATACACACTTCCTCCAGTGCATCTTTAAATAATATTAATAAAAGGAAAAGAAAAAAAAAATCAAGGAACTTATCTTTTCCACCCAACTACACCATTTGACTATCTCTAAAAATGCAAGCATTTTCCAATGGGGGAATAAACCCGGATAACTAAATCTCTACACCTCCAATCAATACTAATAAACTTGTTCTATTGGTCTACATTAGAAGCTAAACAGGTTCCTAAATCCTTTTAACAACCTTGTCCTCACTGTATCTAAGCTGTCAACATGCTCCCGTCTGCTTTAAACAATGACCAAATTAGGGCTAGGCTGATCGATACCGAGTTTAGCCCCAGCTTCTCCTTCACACTTGGCTAACCCCGTTGTAAGGCCCATCTAAATGAATAATGTTGGTTCTTTTTACATGGAGGTACTGTGGAGGGGAGGCAGTTAGTTGTGTAAATGAAGTAGGTTGGCCCTCTAGACCAATTAGCAGAGCGTTTAATTAAGGCTCTAATCAGTGGCATGATGCGGAGGGTGAGGAGCAAGTGGAGCCCACAGGGATGGATGCACTTGAAACAACACAAGTAAACCATATGGGGGCCATACACTCAAGGAAAGGCTTCAAATGAGAATGTAGACATTTAAATGCGTTGTATATGATTTTTACTGTCTTAAAAATGAGGAAAACATAACTAGTTCATTTGAAATGGTTTGCAATGGTTTGAATGTATTTCGCAATGTCTAATCCACATGTGTCAAACTCAAATGTGGCCCTCCACATCATTTTATGTGGCCCTCGACAGGGTGAGTTGAAAGGTATGATGTTCTTAAAATGTCTTTTATCAGGAGATACACAGTTACACAGCCATATTTTTACTTCTTTGCTAACACATATGCAATATTTGTAACTTGAATAAGTAATATATACAGAAATAGTTAATTAACAAGTTTAAAAAGTAGCTACATTTATTTTTACTTCTGGCTCTTTGATGGCAGCCATTTTGCTGATGTGGCCCTTGGTGAAAATGTGTTTGACATCCCTGGCTTAATCCATTCAGAGCATCCTAATTATTTACCACAATGAGTTTATAAGTGCATAAAGTTCAGAAGACTTGAGTGTTGGTAATCAAGTATGGTAATGCTAACAACAACTAGCAGGCTAACAGCTGCCAGATTTCCTTGGTTGCAGATGATAAAAAACATGTTATAATTAGATACCGGTAGGCCTGGAATGTCCCATAGCATGGCATTAAAATTATAGTATAAATTAGACACATCTTAAAAACATACATTGTTACTGAGAGTGGCTGGCCTCTCCACAGACCTGACCCATAACATGCTCTGGTGCTTGTTTCCATGGAAATCAGTGGGATATTCCAAACAAAGATTTAACATTGTGTGAAGGTCCAGAAAAGTTACATAGAGCATATTTACTGGTTTAGTTCTGCATTGCTTACCTGGATATTCTGCTCCTTGTATTACAAAATATCTGATGAAAGCACTATAGGTTATGGTAGTGCGGCAGTTTCTAAAAGTATTTAATATAGTTTGCAGTGGTCTATTTTCACAGTCTATGCAGTTTGGGGCTTTTAAGATGAGGTCAGCTCTAATGTGCACACTAAAATAGCCTTTCTGAGAAGACGTTACTTTTCTGGTACAAAAATCACTCACTTCCTGAAGCGATTTCTCCGTCATGTTTTCTTTTCTTTTCTTGGATAGACTCTGGAATGGTCTGACCCAGCCAAATAGGGTCTAAACCAGATCTGCTTCCCTGAACATCGCCAGCATATTTTAACAGTGGTGAAAAGAGAACTGAACATTTTTGGTACTCAAGTAAAAGTAAAGTTACATGGTTAAAAATGTACTCAACTACAAATACTGCTGCCTAGTAATAGGTAGATAGATGCCCAATATGGTGTATTGGTATTGACTATAGTATTGTAAAAGTATTGATTCTCAAAAATATAGATTTTTTGTTTTTTCTTTCCATTTTTGAAATACATTGTTATTTTAGCTTATAGAGCTAGTGTGGAGCAAAGATACAGATGTTGAAATTCTTTAAAGTAAAAAAGTTTCCAAGCATTTTATATATATGAGTTTATACTAAACTCACTGGTACTCAATACTGCTAATATCGACCATCACTACTGCTGCCAAAAGTAAAGTATACATGAAATATACCTAAAATACTACTCAAAATGTTAACTAACTTTTTACACAATTTTTAGAAAGGAAAAATGTACTCATTAACTCCTAAGATTGTAAATGTAGCTACATGGCTAAAATTACTCAATAACAAGCATGAGTACATGTTTAGAAATCTATTCAATATCCCAACAATCTACTCAATTTCAAAAAAGATGAGTAATTGTAATTAGTTACTTTCAACCCCTGCATTTTAGTTGCACTCTGTTTTTAGGCTTGAGACAGGGGTTCAGGCTTGTTGTCCCCATCCAGAGTCATGAAGCAACAGGAAGGGAATGTCTATGGAACGTCTCTGCCAACTTCCCAACATAATAAAAGAAAAGACAGATTTGTTATTAAGAAGAAAAAGATACAGACTTCTTGACAAGCCATTTTTTCTTCAAGTAGACAGCCTTAATAGCAAGGTCAACGTGCTTCCCAGAATATGTAGAAAACTGGTTATTTTGGAGCGGTGTTTGATTTGATAGATATTGGACCCAAGATGGGTGGAGTGCAATGCCAGCTAAATGTTCTTATGATAGGTTGTTGTTGTATATGGAAAGCTAATTTACAATGTTCAGTATATAATCTTACATGTGGACAATTTAACTTTTTCTGCTTGTCTCCATGGAGATGTTGTTGCTGGAATGTTCCACAGTATGGCATTAAACCAGGTCTAGCCGGTTTAGTCCTGGTTTAGTCCTGGTCTAGTCATACTTTATTTACTGGTCTAGTCTCTGGTTTATTCCAAGGTTTAATTATGTTTTTCTCCTCAGTTGGTCCTTGGCTTAGTCTAGTTCTGATTTAGTTTTGGTCCTGGTTCTAGTCCTGATCTAGTGTTGGTCTGGTCCTGGGTTAGGCCAGTTGATATACAGCAATAATGTGTCCTACCACAACTATGCAGATGACACTCAGATCTATGTCTCACTGGCAGCAGGTGAATATGGACCAGTGGATTCACTTTGCCACTGCATCCAACAGATCAGTGTGTGGATGCAAAACAACCTTCTTCTGCTAAACTCAGACAAGTCTGAAGTCATCATCTTTGGCCCACAGAAACATAGAGAAAGTGTCAGCAGTCACCTCCAGTCTCTCTCTGAAACCTTCAACTCAGGCTAGAAATCTAGGGGTAATAATGGACTCAGACTTGAATTTAACAGCCACATCTCTGCACTGGCTTCCTGTAGCTCAAAGAATAGACTTTAAAGCAGCTCTGCTTGTGTATAAGTCTCTCCATGGCCTAGGTCCAAAGTACATCTCCGACATGTTAGTGCCATATGAACCATCTCGCACACTGAGGACTTCAGGGACCGGCCTCCTGCTGGTGCCCAGAGTCAGGACTAAACATGGGGAATCAGCATTTAAGTTTTATGCAGCTAAAACCTGGAACAGTCTTCCTGAAGATGTGAGACAGGCCTTTACTTTGACAATGTTTAAATCCAGGCTTAAAACAGTTCTGTTCAACTGTGCATACAACTGAAAGGTTTTTATTCTGCACTCTTCTCTTTTAATGGTAATTTTATGATGATTATTTGTGATTATTTATGTTTTGATTTGTGTGATTTTAATGTCTTTCTTATTCTGTAAAGCACTTTGAATTACCTTGTGTACGAATTGTGCTATACAAATAAACTTGCCTTGCCTTGCCTTGCCTTTAATCTTGGTTTAGTCTTTAGTATAGCCACAGTATGGCATTAAAGGAAGAGGAAACAGCCATAATAGCAAGGTCAACACGCTTCCCAGAAATATGCAGAAAACTAGTTATTTTGGAGGGGTGTTTGATTTGATAGACTTAAGACCAAGACAAGAGGAGTGCGATGCCAGCTGCCTGATTTAGTTCTCATAATAGGCATGGAAGTTAAGCCCTTCGTAGTCTAAGTGCCTATCTGGAGGGGTAAGGGGCAGATCCAAGTTTGAAACAGACATCTTGGACAGCGCTCAGTAAGTTCTTGGCCCACTCATCCTCTTAAATATTACAAGTGAATATGTAATTTTTGGCTTGGGTCGGACAACAAGTAGTACAGGCTTGTTTCTGCGCATATGACTTTGATTTGGAACAGTAATCTTTGTGTTGTAAGGCAGTTTTAGGATGATGTGTAAAGAGCTGAGGGGAACAATGCTCGGAGGAAGAAGGGGTCACTGAAAATAGGGTTTAATTGTTCATATCCTCTAATACTAGCAGTAGAATTGGTGTATTGGTGGAGCTTACATGTTGCTTGCATGTTGCATCCATATGCTTTGATAGCACTAGTAGCTTTGAAGTATGGGTGTTTGTTATGTTATTCATTATTAAAATCAAATGTTACAATGTTTCATGTGTGCTAGTAAATGCTGAATACAACCATCAGTGTATGTTCTTAAAGGTGCAACTTTTTTAGTGGACGTTCTGCTATCTGCTTGTCTCTATTGCTTTGCCTGCAATGGTCTAGATTATGGTCCTAAACCTTTCTATCAAGCAGGTGGCGCTTCAGGCCAAGTTACAGGTCAGATCTTAGGTGAGGCTACCCCGCTTACAGTATGAATGCATATTTTTCTGGATGCGTTTGAGCATTAAAACTACTAAGTACATGTATTTGTGTATATCTAAACATATCAAAATACAGCTCAAGATCATTCTAAGATCATTCAAGACAGGTTCATTTCTGTCCTGCAAATGTAACTTTTTTAGTTTTGATAAGTATCTGATTTTTTATACTTTTGACAACCCTATTATGCATACTGTGGAACATTCCAGGCAAAGCAATAGCATATCCATGGCAACAGTCTTTTTTTCATACTGTAATTTAAACTATATCTGAAACTAAATAGATTTGATGTATCATTATGTCTCCGGTATCCACATTGGCAGACAGCGTCGGCGTGAAGTCATCTGCTCTCTGGAGACCTGCCCGGCCTCTTGTCTGCGTCTGGCATTTTGTGAAGTTGTTTTTGTGAATCGTTTGCCTTTTAAGGTCGAACAAAAAATGCACCAAAATTTGACAGAAACAGCAGAGGTTTTTGTCATGAGATTGCTATCTCCTAGTTCTTCCGTACAATTTTTGGTAGATTTAATCCATTCTGACTTTTCTGGCCTGTCTTTTTGCATAGCTTATATTCAATGATACACCTACTGTTTCCAATCAGCTGCCTTTGTGGAGAGTCGGTTTGGGGCCCTTTAATGCCAGAACATAACTCCCGTTGGCATCACAATTGTGCCATTTTCTTTGTATCTCGCAACTGGGTTTTTGTGTTACAATGTCCTGCTAGAGAAATGGAACAGGTTTGTGGATTCATGGTCACACAGTTCATGTGTACATGCAGACTGGTGATAGTAAAGCTAAAAAACTGCTATAAGCTACTACAAACTTCTTGGTATTTGGTTTGACTTGAATGCTCCACAGTATGGCACTAACCTTATCTGAAATTACAAGTGCTGAAAAATGATATCTGGAAAAGCATGCATTTTTACTGTAAAAGGTCACCTCTCCACAGATCTGACCTGTAACTTGGACTGGTGGTGTCACTTGCTTGTTTCCATTCCATGGCATGGACATTTTGAAGTATGATATATTGGTGAAGACAATATAGGCAATAAAAGATAATATCAAAACTAATTGATGCCACTGACACAATAACTCTAAAGGAGGATTATACCCTTAAACTCTTAAAAAAAAAAAACATAAAGTGCATAAATTAATAGTGAAGCATTTTAGTAGTTAGTTTTATAGCTATAATGAGTCATAAAAGTTACTGTATTTATTTGACCCTCTACATCTTACATCAAAGGAAAAATACCAAAAATACAAAGGAAAAGTACCCACAACAAAGACTTACCCCCCAAAATGTGTTGTTCCATCTATCAGATATTGAACGATAAGCTGATAGTGAACATGTTGTGGCATTCTGTATTCTAATCTTTATAAGGTGATTGTGACACAGACAGATGTCTCCACAGTAAAGATTAGAATACAGAATGTCTTAATAAACATTCAGGCAAAGCAATAGCATGCCCATGGAGACAAGCTTGTAAAAGTACATAGTACTTCTTTAATTAATTGTGTTGTAAATGTGCTGCATCACTTTTGACAATGATGACCAATTTTGGTAATTACGCTACCAATGGGTCTGTACTTATAAAGCACTCATAGACATAATACTTTTCTGGTGGGTAGCGTTTCCATCACCATGGATAAGTTATAGCTTTGCCTTGAAATTCCCAGAGTATGGTTCTGAACTTGTCTAGCACGATTTATTCACAATTTATTCACAAAAAAGGTGTCTTTATTGCTCAACTATACCTTGCATGCCTTTCCACTGTTCTCCAATAGGACAAGCAAATGGCAATGCAATTTGCAACTAACATCATTTCTAAATTTGTCAGTTCATATTCTAATCTTTTTTTTTTTTCCAGTTCTTCTGGATACAGTTACTATGTAACCAAAATGGTATTATTAAAAACATATGTCGCAAATCATAAATTACTCAATAAAAGATGCAATTAGATATTTTTCCCAAATCATACTGGTGGCATTTTCCTGCTTGTCTAAATGGAGATGGATACATTTAAGGCAGACCTATACCGAGCTTGTTCTCTTACCCATTTACACTCTTGAAGTTATATTGGAGTGAGTTGTACATGTTTGAGCAATCTTTAATTGCTTATTTTTCATTATTTTCAATTAAACACCTGCAATTGAATGAATGCAAGATATACATTAATGCTATACTATGGCATGTTCTCAACCTAATCTTGGCAACCCCTCTATCAGAAAAGTTACATAGTGCAACTTTAAGTCAATTCTTTTTCAGTCTAAAGTTTTTTGTTTTGTTTGTTTGTTTGTTTTTATTCAGAGTAATTTAAACTTTATCTATTTTGTAATTATACATATATATATATATATATATATATATATATATATATATATATATATATATATATATATATCTGTGGGTATTTCTTCCTTATAAGCTTTAAACTTTCCATCGCCTGCTGGTGTTTTTCATTACGTTAGCCTTTAGCGCCACCGCTGCTGGGATGCTAACACCACTAACCTAATTAAAAGTTTCTTGATCGGGCCCCATGCATCAGGGCCTAGTGGGAGCAGGTGTTAGCCATGTGCGCCTGCAAATCTCAACTTAAACGCGGGGAGATTAGTCAACTTTTGTAAGATATTAGCTGTTCAAAAATGAGAAAAATGTCACTAAGCCTCTTGTAATGCAGAGGTTGGCCGGACAAGCGGCGGTATTGTTGGTAGCTTGTGTGTGCGTGTTAGGTACAATGGGGACGTGTGTGTGTGTGTGTGTGTGTGTGTGTGTGTGTGTGTGTGTAAGCAGGATATAGATGGTTTTAGAGTTCTGTGATTGTTATTTTGGTAAAACAAGAAAGATATACGGTATATTGTAATAAAAATAAGAGTATAAAGTAAGAGTATAAGAATCGGTACGGCAGGGATTCCAGGCATTACTTGTTGAAATTTTTATATTTGACAGATATAAACCATCCTTTTATTATTTATTTTCCTGATGTGATATTTTAATATGTTTTGTCCGAATGATTAAATTACATTAATCCTTTCTTGCATTAGATATTTGCTTTACTGACCACAAAATCCTTAAAAGTTGTTGTTAATCTTCTTGTCTGTCCGAAATTAATTAACAAAAGATAATTAAATACAAATTTCAAATGTGTGTAGCGATATATTGTTCCTAATTTAAATATATATTTAATGTAACACGTATTATCTTAATAGGCCTACTAGCTACCTATTCTTAATGTTCTAAAACAAGAAAACATAAAAAGAAGAAATGTGAAAGATTTAAGGGCATTTGGCATTAAAAAAATATTTTAAAGTGGCAACTTAGAAGAAGAAGAAAAAACAAAACAACTTTATTCATCCACAACGTGAATCACTTTTACAGCTCATCAATACACCATTAAAACAAGCATTATGAACATGTTATAAAAATCTTAATAAAAATAACAGGAATAGAAATATGCCAATGTAACAAATTCCTCAAGGCTAACATCGCTTACTCGCATTAGTGCTAAGCAAAACTATGTGCTCTGGTTTGATGGGCTGTGAAAGCATGTGATGGTACAGGTGTGGAGACCAGGGATGAAGGAGCAGACCACCCATGTTCCAATCCACTGTCTCCACTCGGGGTCATAGCTCTGCACCAAAGCACTGTGATAATTCCAGCATGACTATCTGAGCTGAGTACAAAGGCCAAGTTAACCAGAAAAAAATGGTGTGGTCGTGCACACAATAAGCCATTTTAAGAAACTCATTTTAAGATGTAACTTTTCTGGTTGAGGGCTAAAATGTTGTACAGTACAACATACATGTCTCAAAGTTTTTTTAACTATAAGAAAAAAAAAGTTTTATAGCCATTGTCAGCAAATTCACATCTAGGACCTTTCTTGAGCAGTTCAGTGAGACTCTACAATGCAAAATAATCAAGGAAATTAATTAGTTTGCCCATACTTGTTTGTTTATGTCAGACCAATTTTGCTGGCCCTCATGCTTTCTCCTAAACTGGCCCAAATGATCAGGAAATGTTTTCCTTGTATAACATGTAAACCACTGTCCTAATTATTCACCTCAATGAGCTTATAAGAGCTTTTCACAAACTAGCTTTGACAACTAGCATACTAACAGTGCACCAGCCTTACAGACATCAGAGTGGTCCCATTTTAATTCCCATTTAAATCTTATAAAATATCACTATAAATTCTAGCCTACTTTATTACATAAAAAATGGGTTCAGCCTCCCTTACAGAAAGCTAGGAATGTTGCTGAATTCAGTCTTTAACTCATAACTTATTCTATACCTACCATAGATAATTCTCCTCAACTCTGTCTTGTCCCACTGGAGTGTCCACCTCTCCAGACATTTGACCTTCACCCTTGGACTGTCCACCCTGCTAAGACCCTCCTCTCACCCTATCTCCTCTCCCTGACACAGGGCATTCTGTCACGTTAGCGCATCGCTGTGTCGGAGATATCCCAAAGCAGACACCTCCTTACCCCTCTTCAACCCTCCTCTTCCTCTTCATAGTAGTATCTAAACCACACAACTCATGTGCCCTGTATACTGGAACTTAGCTAACGGAGATAGCTAGCAACTATTAGCCAGACTAGCAACAACGAAGCATAAGGATATATATTGTTGTAAGTCGGATTTTGGTGAGTTGCAATGGTGCAATTTGATTTTGCATGGTGTGTTCTTGTTAGCTTCATAGCACATTCCTGCACAGAAAAAATGGGTTGTATTTGAATTATTGAAATGATGATGATTTGATGTGATTTAAGGAATTTTTAGGTAAAGATTGTTGATTACGTACTAATTCCTAACTATCTCCCAGTTAGAACAATATAATTTATAATTTATAATTTATAATAAGATCATTTCAAATGCATTACCTGTTGCACAGACCATATGTCTTGAAATATGAAAAAAATAATAGTAGTGCTAATGCTAAATGTAGTCAATTAAATTGTGAGAGAATAGGATTTAAACTTCGACTGCCCAAAGGTCACCGACTGCTAATTGTTGTTAAATTTTCTGTGTAGTAATCAGTATGTTCACTGTTGTGATATTAAATACTGAGTTTTATTGTTTCCCTGGTATATTAAGCCAGAGTATACAACTTTTTTGCAAAAAAAAAAAAATAAATAAAAAAAATAAAAAATAAAAGCATGTTTTTATTGCACTGAAAACATAGAAAAACATGCATCCTTACTCTGAGAGGACTCCTATTTGGCCTGGAGGAGGGCCTCCTCCTGTTTGTTTCCATGGAAATGTTGTTTCTTTGGCTATAATATTCCACTGTATGGTATAAAACTTCTGTCTCTGTGGAGGAAACATCTGTCTCCGGTTTATCAGTTTATGTCTGTTTTTCAATATTTATTTCAACATCTTCACTAACCAACCGTAATTGCTATCATCTATCACTCCATGTTTCCCTTTTCTCCTCTGATCCATTGCACAGTAAATGAGCGTTTTCTTTCCTGGATGTTCCTGTGGCCTCATTCAATAGTGTGGTCAATACCAGTAAAGGGCCGTAGTTATCTCTTTTAGCACAGCATGGATCAATAGTCATTCATCATGCTTTCACACTCTCAGTGTTATCACTAGTGCTGAGATTAGCTTGTAGCATCTCACACTAGTGTTTGTCCATAGCTGTGTAGGTTAGCAAGGGAGGTATGTGTGTCCAAATAGTAAGCTAAAGTTTGTTGTTAGCTAGTCTATGAATTACTGTGAATTATTTCCAGAAATAATATTGTAGGGTTTCGGATGACATCATAACATTCTGTAGGCCAATAATACTTGATAATAACAATGTAAAATTTTGGATTTGTGTTGGAAAAATAGTGAGTTGTAGGGTCTTGTCATTAATAGAAATAATGTTTAATACTTCTAAAAAATACCGTGTAATTAGTTGGAAAATCTGGCACTTGCCCCTATCTGGCAGTATGACTTTCTAGAATCTGAAAATCATCACATTGCTATAGAACTATTTATTTTTTACACACATAAGCTATTTTTGAATTCAGTCCCAATTTCATACAAAAAAAAAAAAAAAAAAAAAAAAAAAAAAAAAAGATAGCACAGGTTGATGATACACATTTTTATGCACAAATGACGCAAACACTATGGCAGATGTTTAGAAAACACCTGGTACTGCTTCAAAATACACTAAGTATAAAATAGAACAGTGGTTTTCCTGCCTATTTTATCCAAATTTTGTCCTTTCAGTTGGTCTTTGTTAAGGATTACTATGATAATGGTATGTTTTTAGACTTGGTTTAGTCTCTAGTTTAGACCTGTTTTAGTTCAGGTTTAGACCCTTTAGACCTGTTTAGAGCTAGTGGTTCTTGGTTTTGATTATTTTCCCCAAATTATATGTTTTGAATTTACTATAAACTCATCCACAACCCTGTTTTATTGCTCCTGACAGGTTTCCCGAGCAGTATTAAAGGATGGGTCAAATGCAGAAGACTAATTAGTGTATCTTAACCTTTAGACTTAATCTTTAGAGAGCAGTGCAGTCAGATTTTGTGTAGTACCAGGCTCTAAAGTGTTCAAATCTTTGTGCGACCAACACACTGGCCTGCTAAAAACTGCAAAGATCAGCCCAATATATTTGTCATCCGATATTTTGTTTATATCCAGTTCTTATAAGGACAGAGAAATTTGAAAATTTGATACAACCAAAGTGGAAATAGCCTCAAATCACTTCTTCCTTAGCCCTCCTCTTCATTGCTCTATACCCCATTATAACCTAAGAGCCCAGGCCGTAAACAGTATAGCGCAATGTCCTGTCACTCCAGTTCACTGGCTCATCCATATCCCGCCCCTGTCACCAAAGCCAACCTGCTCCATCCCTCACACGCTGCCATCTTTCAACCCTGGCGCACTCTCCCCATCTGTATGTCAAGACAGGACTTGACCCCTGACCCCTGGAAGCCCGCCCATCTCGTTAGCCCTGGTCCTTGCGCTGATTGTGTGGCTGATCGGGAGCAGCTCATATGTCCAAGTCCAGTGTCTATGGTTTCACCCGCAAAGAATGGAGGGGTATTGTGGAGGGGAAGTTGGACGAACTAAAGTCAGATCCTATCAGTAATCGGAAATAAAGTTTGGGTTTTATTGTGGAACTGCAGTATTTGTAGGGAAGAGTTATATAATAAATCTGCTGGGACAGGTGACACAGGGCTGAAAACTGGAACTGTCCCAGGTACATGGGGACATGTGGTCACCCTAGTCTTGACTGAAATACAAGCTGTTAACTTTATAAACATGAGTAATTCAGCTGTGATACATGTCTTACAAGTTTCTTCTTTTGGGGGTTTATTTCCTGTGGAACTGGGGTTAGGGTACTTGTTTTTATCATTTTTTCAAACTTCTTTTTTTTTTTTACCCTAATTTGGATAATTATCTCAATCAAATGTACTTTTGATACTCAGGGTACAGTGCAAAGAGTACTCTACAGTATGCAAATCAGGATGGTGGTGTATAGTGTTGTTTTCTAAGCATATAACTCCAAGTTCTGAAATGTCCATACATACTTCAAAGACCCTGAATCATACATAATATATGAGCCCTTTGTCACCACCATAGCTATACTGTCCCTCCTGTGATCTCACTGAATACACTAATGCATTCACCTCGCGTTCACAAGATTTATGGGGCCAATTTTCACCTGAATTTAGCTTGGGCACTGTCTCTTTGGGGGCTTGACACTAGCTAGCGTAGTGCAAACCCAAAACACTCTCATTTCCATCTCATTCTCTTCACCCTCGTCCCCTCCGTTCCTAGGGTGTTTCTACTTAATGTCCAGACTGATGAGCCCAATTTGGTGCTATGCTAGCACTTTGATTAATGGGTGTATAGGTATGGCTATGGTTTTTAGCTTGCCATGGTTGTATAGATAATAATAAATTAAACTTAAATGGTAAATGGTGCTTTTTTGGACACTCAAAGACAAGTTTAAGAAGTGTCACAATCTCCTAACTAGCCTCTCTTTGTTCAACTAGCTGTAGTTGCTATGCTGGAAGTTTGATTAATGAATGTATAGGTAAAGCAGCTAGCTGTAGCTGCAATGCTAACGGTTTGATTAATGAATATATAGATAAAGACGCATCACAGTCTCATGGCTAGCCTTTCTGTTTTGTTTTTTTTAGCTAGCCATAGCTGCGTTTTTAGTCCATACACACTGCTCCAATTGATGACACTGGGCAGCCATTTTCAAACCAAATGTAGAAGAAGCACAGAGAGAAGCTTGGTTTTATGTCAAAATGTGAGGTGATCTATTTGAAATAGCATGATTTTCATGTTATTTGGTTAGTAATGGTGTTATTGGATGAGAAAGATTTCTAGTAGTTAATGATAAGGTGATTTGCTTAGTTAGCCATTGTTTTGTTTTGTGTTTTTTTAAATAAGAAATTTTACATTTTTTCACACTGTAAATTTTCAAGTAAGGGATCCGCCACCTGCTTGTCTTATGGATGTTTAATTGTCTGAAATGTTCCACAGTCACAGGCTCCTCTCTCCACAAGTCTCACCTGTAACTTGGCCTGATTGCATCAGCCGCTTGTCTCCACGGACATAGATAGATTTGATGCCATCCAGTTGAATAGTCAGCAAACCAATAACATCTCCAGTAGGATGAGGCTTGGACGCACTGTTCTCTCCAAGCTGCGCGCGTGCGCAATTCATTCTGCGCTATTTTTTCAGTGTGAGTCAGTGAGTGTGACCGGTGACTAGCTGCTCCAGCCAATTATGTGATTCACATACGGATTTGCACATCTTATCAACGTCATTGACAGGCGTCCTCATGTGCCGCTACCAGAGTTTTAGCCGATGTGGCCGATGTGGAGTGAAAACTCGCTAATGATGCTAAGTGCTGTTTAACCCCTTAACGTTCTGACGGCCCGTCCTCGGTTGCACTGTTACGCACTATTTTGCAGCAGTTTTGCGTTTTAAACCTGACGAAACGGACAAGACAAAGGAAGTACGCGACCGAGGACAGTGTGGATGTTTGTACAAGTTAAACTAGAGGCATCTCGGACCCGGAGCGGTTCGTGGAACCGAGTGAAGATCTCATGGTGGATTGAGGAGCAGAGGACCTTATGTTTTGATGGACTGGATGCTGTTCCTGATCGGTAAGCGTGATTCGGCCACCACCAATCATTCACGCACACACTGTCGCAGAATGACACACTGTTCAATAATGTACAGTTTGTTCTTAGTTTCCAGTGTGTTTGTTTACATTTTGAAGTGTGTGTTTGTTCACCGTTTGCAGTGTGTGGTTTGTAAATATATATTTATTTTGGCCCATACCACTTGCTTTGACTATATTTTATATACAAATATACATTTATATTGTGTTTTGATATGATATAAAAATGTACAGTAATAGAGCAGCTGGGTGTGCAAATACAGATTCCTCTCAGTGTGTATTGGTCATTGAATACTGTCACTAGTTTATGAGTTGTAAAAATCAAATGATCGTGTCATATACTGAAAAACAGTTGACACAGTAGGACAGGCATGACCAAACTGTGGCCCGGGGGCCAAATGCGGCCCTCAGACCAGTTTTTCTTGGCCCTCACGCTTCCAGGTGAATTGGCCCATATTACCTTGAACAGTACTTTTTACTGTACATTTCTGAAAATATATTTTAACAAGCCCATATCAAATATTTAAAGTGTCCCATTGAGGATGTAAGCATGAATAAAGGTCTAGTGGTTCAGTCTAACTTGTAATAAACAGATTTGAAATATTCACTGTATTGGTGACCAGACTATGGCCCTCTATCGGCCCTCGATCGACCCACAATCGGTCCTCAGCTTTATCTGTGTTTTTATATATGGCCCTTAATGAGAAAAGTTTGGACACCCCTGCAGTAGGACAATCTCACTCAGTACACAGCAAAAGCTTCACACAATGGCTTATACTCATAATACAAGTCAGAGCTTTATAATAAAAATTTTAAGTGTGTTTTCAACTTTGTAGTTTACAGTTGGCTTGGTTTGGTTGGAAGCTCATGTTTTGCCATTGTTAAAATTAAATATTTATACTTCCAATAGCATTATCATACTACACAGGTCATGAGCAAGATTTTTGTCATTTTCATTGTATAAGTGGGCTAAAGCACTTAATTAAAAGTCTTATAACAGAAATGTAATTGCGGTAATTTGATTCTTTTAATAAACCATTTAACTTGGATGGATGCGATGCAGCATGACCACAGTGCGCACGTCTGATGTTGCTCACAGTGGTCCATGGGACCGCTCAGGGAGTTTGTGTATTTGCTCATACTCGTGAAAAATTAGAGGGAACATTGGTTGGATGTAACTTAGGTGCTAATATGTAATTAAAAAACATTTTTAAGTAACACAATGTAACGCATCAGCCTACTTTGAAAATACTTGTAATGAAATTAGAAAGTAGTTTTAAAATAGTTACTCATAGACATGCTTTCTGTCACCTCAGAAGCAGAGAGAAGCAGTTTGTTGCAGCATTGTGTAGATGGTACTCATTTCTGTAGTTGTGATGCCATTTGGGACAGTTTAAACAACTTATTTGATGTTTACCTCTATTTGTATATCTTTAATAAAACATAAAAGCATATATTTGATTAATATATACAATATTACCAATACAGTAATCCCAAAGCAATGTAACTTACTTTCTTAAGGCTGTGATTAAGTGCCATAATATATTACATTTTTAACAAGTAGTAAGTAAGTGATTATAGTAATTCATTAATTACTTTTTCATTCCCCCGACACTGCAGGTGGTGCATTCTCCCATCTGAAAAGTTACATAGTGTACCTTTAAAGAAAAAAGATTGTTCACTAATCACCACACAGAGACATGTCAATGTTCATTCTTATTCGTCCCTAGTTACAATATCTTCATAATTATTTGTATCAACCTTTTTTCACTTTCATGAAACAACTGCCTTGACTAAACTGGCCATAGATATAGTCCGTCTCTGTCTCCTTCTCCTCGTCTCCTCTCCTCTTTTGTCCCCTCCTCTTTTCTCATTAGCGTTTGTCACCATAATATGAAAGGTTGAGGGCGGCTCACTGACATGCTCGGAAGGCACCATACATATTTCATCAGGCCTAATGGAAATCGTCAGCCTGCTAATTGCCCACGCATTATCTCGTTATCAGGCGGACATCCCAGTTTCCTCCTCCCTCCCCTGTCTTTGAACGCCTCACGAGACGAGGTTGAAAACATTATTGTATTCTTTATGTATTTTGGGCTGCGTCCTGTCATCCGCACTTTCATCACAGTCAGAATATTTCTATTGTTTGGAATCTTCGGGCTATTTTGGGACGAGTGACAGATGTGTTGAGATTGTGTGGGAATTTTTGAAGTCATCTTGTTTTGTCTCAGCACAAACAAAATGTTTTCACTGCGCTGAGTACATTTACATAGGCAGCAAAATTCAAACAAGAATAATCAGATAATCCAATAATTAGATCTGATTTTGGGTGTGTGAAATCTGACCCTTAAAAACACAGTGTCTTTGCCACAACAACTAGCATGCTAACAAAGCTCTTCCTGATTCTCAGCAGATGTATTTTGACCTTGAGCTGCTTACACAACATATATGTACCATGGCAAGACAATTTTGCTGAAATACATGGGAATACAGGGTCTTTAGTAACTTATGTGACATAATTGTAATATATAAAGCCACAAAACTAGCCTTTGGTGTAGATGCTTGTAGTAGTTGTTGTATAGTACCAAAGGCTTCCCTCTGCAGTTTGAAGCCGAAACGTGACACAACCTGTGCCGGCACCTCCTTCCTGAGACCCATTTTGTGTCTGTTTACTTGTTGTTATTTACAGCAGAACACATCTCACGCACTGTTCGTTCCTCCTGTCCCTCTTCTCCCTACCTCCTCCTCTGCCTCGGCTTGGAAAGCTTTCATTTAGTCAAAGACAAAACAAGTTAATTAGATCGGAAGTGCGGGCCTATCAATGGGGAATCAGTATTCAAATCAAGGCCCCGTCTGGACACAAAACAGCAGGAAGCCAAACACCGCTACAATGGAAGAGAGAGGGGGGAGAGACAGAGAGGGAGAAAGAGAGAGGGGGAGAGAGAGGAGAGACACACAGAGAGAGAAGCAGAAAGAGAAAAAGAGAGGGAGAGAGAGACAGAGAAAGGCAGTGAGAGAAAGAGAAAGGCACAGAGAGAGAGAGAGAGCGAGAAAGAGAAGAGAGTAAAAGGGAGAGAGGCAGAGAAAGAAGAAGAGAGTGGAGAGAGGGGGGTATAGAGAGTAAACAGAAAAAGAGAGTGAGAGAAGAGAGCAAGAGAAAGAAGAAGAGAAAGGGAGAAAGTTGGCTCCTCTAAATAAACTCTTTCGGTGCAGAATACGATGTTTGTTCATTGTGTCCCTGAGCAAGACAGTTCATCTACCTTCCCTCAACTGTTAAAGTACATTGTTAAGTTATGGAAATTTAACACACACCAAGATTTCCTTATATTACCCTCTTATTATATCTATCAATAATCATATGAACAGATCCATATGTCTTCATAGTAATTCATTATAGCTGTCTAATATATGAGCAGTCATTAGCCTCCATAACCACCCCACTGCCCGCCCTGAGGCTTTGGGAGTGAAGGGGCCCTCTGGAGACCGGGTGTCATTGTATTTACTCATAAACTGTCAGTGAGCCATGCTTTCTCACACCAACGCAAATAGAGATGACAAACTGGTGGGGAAGGGGGCGCATGGAGGAGGAGGGGGAGAGCATGATGGATGCATAGGTCCTATTATCTGCCGAGGAGGGCCACCTGAGCTAAAGAGGGGCCATTTGTTCCCTATTCGACCTGCCGACCCGCATCTAATTACTGGACAATTATATCCAAACGGAGCTGGCTCTGCTCTGAATGAGAGGAAAACTGCAGGTGAATAGGAGGGAACACTTTTAGAGGTGTCCATGGAAGAAAAAAAGTGTACAAATTCTTGTTATTTTTTCCTTGACATATTTGATCAGAGAGAGAGAGAGAGAGAGAGAGAGAGAGAGAGAGAGACTTTTTTTCTCACTGTCTGACATGAAATCAGACAAAACTTTTTCTATTTTGATTTAATATTTATGATTACCAAAATTATTTCTATTTGCTAAATGCCTGACTAATGAGAGAAGGATTTTTTTAGACACTTTTTCGTTACTTTCTTCAAAGTCAGAAGTTTACATACAGTAAGATTACAATGCATTTAAACAATTTGGGAAAACCCAGATGATGATGTCATGTTTATGAAACCTTTTGTTAGGCTTATTGACAACACTTGAGTTAATTAGAGACACACCTGTGGATGTATTTGAAGGCACACCTGAAACACACTGATTTGTATAACACTATGGGAGTCAAGTCAAAAGAAATCAGACCACATATCAGGAAGAGAATTGTGGACTTGCACAAGTCTGGTTCATCCTTGGGTGCATTTTCCAGATGCTTGAAGGTGCCACGTTCATCTGTTCATACCATGGGAATGTCCAGACATCATGTTGCCCAGGAAGGAGATGGTTTCTGTGCCTCAGAAATGAACGTGCTTTGGTCCAGAATGTGCAATCAATCCAAGAACAAAATCTAAACACCTTGAAGATGCTGCTGAAGCTGGTAAGAATGTGTCATTATCCACAGTGAAACAGATACTGTACTAACATCGGCTGAAAGGCCACTCTACAGGAAGAAAACTTTACTCCAAAAGAAAGTAGCTAAAATAGCTAGATTACAGTTTGAAAATGCACACAGAGACAAAGACCTTGATTTTGGAGACATGGTATAACCCAAGTCATACAGTTTAAAGGCAATGGTACCAAATACTAATGAAATGTATGTAAACATCTGATTTTGAAGAAAAATGATCCTTCTCTCATTATCCTGGCTTTTAGCAAATAGAAAAAAATTCGGTAATCCTAATTTTACCTAAAAAAGGAAAGGTTTTGTCTGGTTTCATGTCAGACAGTGAGGAAAAAGTACATCCTCTTGTTGTGCTTCCTCAGCTCTTAAGTAGATAAATAATGCACATTAATTTAATGGATGGTGCTGTTATCAGGGGCAATAGTGATTCACTGGTTAGAGGGTAAACTCTAACCAGAGGGTTGCTATTTGTCGTTATTTTTTTATTTCATAAGTGATGTTTTTTCTGTATTACACTGAAACCATACTGAAATATATAATAAATATATATGAAATTTAAGCTTGATAATTTTAAATCAAAAATATTTTGCATGACAAAATGTGACATAATATATTCAAATAAAGTCACCATTCCACCCCATTTTTTTGGAGAATATCATGACTCCATAAGACAGCCCTCTTTTTCCTGGCCTAGTCCTGTCCGCGGCCCCACTCAGTCTCACCGTCCCCCGGCACTCAGGAGCCTAGAGCCTAAAGAGAAGCAGGCAGGGCCCAGGTTCCCAGAATTCTTTGTGCCTTGGCTCCATTGTTCCTTGTATACAGTATTGTTGTCTTTTTTTTTTTTTTTTTCAACGCACTGATTGTGAACACGTTTTTTGACTGTCCATGGCGGAGTGCGAGGGCAGCCATTGGAGGAGGAAAGACGGGAGGGGAAGGGGGAGTATGGTGGTCCATTCTCCCGGAGCCCCCAGCTGTTTCCTGGACTTCCTTCCCGTTGGTGTGGGAGTTGCAGAGGGGAGATTCTGTAATAGAGGAAGCCAGGCCGGGGCAATAGGACAGAGGAGCGGAGATATCATCAGGAGCAATAGTTTTGAACCATGACACCTCTCTGTGTGCGCTCTGGGACACTTTGATCGGGCCTAGAGTTGATGAGGGTTTTACATTGTAGGAAGTTTTTACAACACAATGTTTAAAGGGGAGGTAGTAACAAGCAAGGTTTTGTGTTAAGAGAGCAAGCTAGGTCACCACCATAAAGGCATTGTGTATAAACAACATTATATATATATATATATATATATATATATTATATATATATATATATATATATATATATATATATATATATATATATATATATATATAAATAACATTTATTTATGTATTATTATTTTTTTTCATAGCTACCTTGGGTGCTAGGTGGTATTTATTTATTCATTATTCATTTATTCATGTATTCAAAATGGAGGAAGCTGGGCCAGTACATTATGATGGAGGAGTGGAGAATGCACTCCAAAACTGGTGAAATGGCCAGTAGAAGGCTGTTGTCTATATGTTGTTCACTTTTACCAAAAATGATTAAGAGTCAATATTTAACTTCCAGCTCCATTTAACCAATGTTTATTATGTTGTCATTAGCATCATGCAGTGCCACAAGTGGGAATGTTTTCTAATGAGGCTTTGATGTTACTCAGCTGTGGTCAAGTGGTTGTCAGTTGCCAAAACAGCCCTGTTTTTTCATAGTTTGGAGGCTAACGCTAACGCCCCCTTTGACAGTGCATTGGAATGGTACCCAATGAGGGCCTTCTGCTTACAAAGACTGGAAGGGTCTATAGTTGCATTTGTTGGGTACAGAATAGATAGATGAATCCAATGCTAGTCATGCATGTTTATCGCTGTACCCTTTGCTGTACAACGTAAATGTGAATAACTTTGGTGCAAATTTAGGCCAGGCCGATGGCATGGGACAAACTGGGTGAGGCCTCGACCCACCTGAGGTCCATAGGAGGGACGTCCCCTGCGCACGAGACAGGGTTTAAAAAGAGTACCCCAGGGTCAGAAAAGCTGCAGATTGAATTATAAGCTCCCTGAAAAAATAAAATGATATTATATAATACACCAGTAATAATGGAGCTCAACAGTGACTCTGGTTCTGGAAGTAAATTTTCCATTCATTTTTCCCATAGACTTTTCAAAAAAATGAAATCTTAAGAATTTAAAGGCATCACAGTGGCTAACCAGCTACATGGGAACTATTATACATAACGTGGTTGTTGTAAGTCCAAATAGCATTTAAAAAGATTTGACAAAATGCTTTAATAGCTCAGCATTTTAATGCATGAGAAATGGGTGGGCAGTCACTATTGAGCTCCATATAAACACTGCTGTTCAAAAGTTTGGGGTCACCCAGACAATTTTGTATTTTCCATGAAAAGTCACACTTTCATTTACCACATGAGCTGTAAAATGAATAGAAAATATAGTCAAGACATTGACAAGGTTAGAAATAATGATATTTATTTGAAATAATATATTTTTTCTTCAAACTTTGCTTTCGTCAAAGAATCCTCCGTTTGCAGCAATTACAGCATTACAGACTGACATTCAAGCTGTTAATTTGTTGAGGTAATTTTAGGAAATTTCACCCCACACTTCTAGAAACCCCTCCCACAAGTTGGATTGACTGGATGGGCACTTCTTGCATACCATACGGTCAAGCTGCTCCCACAACAGCTCAATGGGGTTTAGATCTGTTGACTGCGCTGGCCACTCCATTACAGATAGAATACCTGCTGCCTGCTTCTTCTCTAACAATTACACAATTTTGAGGTGTGCTTTGGGTCATTGTCCTGTTGTAGGAGGAAATTGGCTCCAATCAAGCGCTGTGCACAGCGTATGGCATGGGTGATAGTGATAGCTGAGTGATAGCTTTCCTTATTCAAAATCCCTTTTACCCTGCACAAATCTCCCACCATACCAGCACCAAAGTAATGCCAGACCGTCACGTTACCACCTTGCTTGACAGATGGCGTTAGGCACTTTCCAAGCATCTTTTCAGTTGTTCTGCGCCTCACAAATGTTCTTGTGTGATCCAAACTCCCCAAACTTCGATTCGTCCGTCCATAACACTTTTTTCCAATCTTCCTCTGTCCAATGTCTGTGTTCTTTTGCCCATATTAATCTTTTTCTTTTATTGGCCAGTCTCAGATATGGCTTTTTCTTTGCTGCCCTGAAGGTCAGCATCCCGGAGTCGCCTTTTCACTGTAGATGTTGACACTGGCGTTTTGCGGGTACTATTTAATGAAGCTGCCAATTGAGGACCTGTGAGGCATCTATTTCTTAAGCTAGAGACTAATGTACTTATCTTCTTGCTCAGTTGTGCAGCGGGGCCTCCCACTTCTCTTTCTACTCCGGTTTGAGCCTGTTTGTGCTTGTGCGTTTGTACACACTGTTGTAGGAAATCTTCAGTTTCTTGTTAATTTCTCACATGGAATAGCTGTCATTTCTAAGAACAAGAATAGACTGTCGAGTTTCACATGAAAGTTCTCTTTTTCTGGCCTTTTTGAGCATTTAATTGACCCCACAAATGTGACTGTCCAGATACTCAACCTGCTCAAAGGAAGGTCAGTTTTATAGCTTCTCTAACCAGCTCAACTGTTTTCAGCTGTGCTAACATGATTGCGCAAGGGTTTTCCAATCATCCATTAGCCTTCTGACACAATGAGCAAACGCATCGTACCATTAGAACACTGGAGTGATAGTTGCTGGAAATGGGCCTCTATACACCTATGTAGATATTGGACCAAAAAACAGATATTTGCAGCTAGAATAGTCATTTACCACATTAACAATGTATAGAGTGTATTTCTGATTTGTTTAAAGTTATCCTCATTGAAAAAAAACAGTGCTTTTCTTTCAAAAATAAGGACATTTCTATGTGACCCCAAACTTTTGAACAGTAGTGTATCTAAGATTAAAGTACATGTCTAGTTTGTTATACAGTAAGCTAAAAGTGGCACAAAGTATCAGTTTAAGTGTACAGTTTGTAAGCTGTAGTCTCATAATAGATCCATAAACAAACTCAGTAAAATCTCTGTACTGCAAAATATTTAAGTATATACCAGAAAAGATAAAAAAAAATAAATAAATAAAAATCTTTAAACTGAATCCCTCTTTCTCTAAACGTTATAAATTAATTTATTAGTGTATACTTGGTGTAGTTGATGTTTAATTATTTTATTTGTATCCAAAAATTTTGGAAAGTATTAAACAGGAAAAACAAAAAGAAATTAAAGCCGCAAGCGGCATCGAATGCCCTCGTGCTTCTCACTTGGCCGACCCGGCACTTCCTGTGGGTGGCGCTGACGCGCCACTTGCCTCTGTTTTATTGCGGCTTTGGGCTGCATTTTGCACGAAACAAGTCAAAAGACATTGGAAGTGCTGATGAACAAAACTGAAAAATAAGGGGTTTTCCAGGTGTAGCCATGGCAACACCTTGCAAAATACAAACTTGGCCCCCCTGGACTTTTTTGACGGGGACGAACTGAAGAATCACTGTGCCAAATTTCACATTCCTCAATGAAGCGAATAAGTCATTATAAGACTTTGAAATGTATGAAAATTTGGACATTTTCCCATTAGGATAACTTGGGCTCTTTCGTGCATCGCCATGGCAACCCAGTGAAAAATATGACTTAGGTCTGATTGACTTTTTTGATCAGGATGACATGAAGAGTCATGGTGCCAAATTTCACATTATTCCATGAAACTATTATTTTTCTGATGAATGGGAAAATTTGGGAGGTGTCCCATTAGAGTAACATTGGCAGCTTGGCGCATTGCCATGGCAACACGGAGCAAAAACACACATGGGTCTGATTGACTTTATTGTTTGGAATGACCCAATGGAATTTTGTGTCAAATTTGGTAACATTTGGGAAAACAAAATTTTCGGCCCTCCATACAAATATATTAGATGTTCTGTAGGGGGCGCTATCGTGCCAATTTCGTTTCTATGATAATGAGTAGCTTTAGGCCGGAAAGTTTTACAACTTATTCGAATTTGAGCAAGATCGGACTTTGCATGTGCAAACGGGAGCATATTTTGACTTAAAAAAATTTCAAAATTTCCGATGGAATTTTGCGGCTTCGCCGCACGTAAACCGTAAAAGGGATCATTCGCCATGACGTCGGGGTCCGACATTGACCTCCCATTGACTTCCATTCATTTTAGCAGTAATAAAAATATGGATGTCCCATGCCTACCCACAGGGTTGCTAGGATACAGGAGTCTGTGCACGGTGCGACGGGGCCACGACGGGGCTGTGAACTCATCGTTGCGGAAGCATAAAAGCTAAATTTGTGTTGTCCCAGTACAGATATATTAGAAAACCTGTGAGCATACTAGTAGTAAGCTTTACTGGGACGACACAACTCGGCTTTGGTCTCTAAGAGTTGGGAAAGGTGTTTATTAACTCATTGTGGTGAATAATTAGGATGCTAGGGATGCATTAGGAAAGTGAGGAATAACTTTGGACTACTGCAAACAATTTAAAATTAACTAGTTCTGTTTTTTCACGTTTTTATGACATAAACATTTGCTACAGTGACTTGATTATGATGGTGACGATTATGACTTTTACAGAAGACCTATTGTGCTTGCGTCTATAATCTATGACACCTGTGGATCATTATATTATAATTTTAAATTGTGATATTCATCAAAAACAACGTAATAAAAGAAATAAGTCCGCTGACTTCTGCTTTAAAAAACTGCAGTGCCCAATGGGAGCAGATGTCACCATAAATGTCATAACAACACAGAGCCATGCAGCTCTTGGTACTTCCAATGGATAGCTGCATGCTAGCAAGCAGCAGATTTTTTTAATTTTTTTCATTTCTACCCTCATGCTACTGAATCCTATGCATATCAACAATCAAGAAAATAAAATCATAGAACAAAGTAAGTACCGAGCAGTGGCCGTATGCCGTGACAGTGAAAGCAGGTTCACTCAATATGGCGTCTTGAAAAAAAGCAATTAAAGATTACTCAAACATGCTGAAATCACTCTAAACACAACTTGGAGAGAGTAATTGAGAAAGGGAAACTACAACATGGCTCTGAAAACTCAAATTTGCATAATAGGTTTATTTTAGTCATGAACCATTTTTTCTCTGAGTTCTTTAGTCATCTCCACAGCGTAATTTCTACATTTCATATTACTAGCTCCGGTTCCAAGGATGCTAGCTTGGATGGTTACATGAGAAGGGATGGATCGGGGGTTTATAGGAGTGGTACTTGGGGGATGATTCACCTCTGCCACCGGGCCTGGCCTCTCCATACGTCAGTCTATTAGCACACAGCCACAACGTGATCGCCTCTCCGCTCCTCTCCCTGTAGTCATTAGCCACTGAATTAACGAGGATGCAGCATGCTATTAATCACCCTGACAAAAGTGCTAGCCCTGACTGGGTGTAGCCGTCAGGAGCAAGCCAGCAGGGACAGGGAAGGAGAGGAGGGGTGGGGGGTTATGGAGCTTGGATTGGTAAGACATTATTTTAAAAAAGCAGTAAGGTATAGTCATTGTTGGGAACTAGCTAAATACATGTGCCAAAAATGCATATTCAGAATACAAATTTTAAGTAACTGTTTTCTGGAATAATTAGCTACTTAATTATTTTCTTCCTAAAATCAAAGAAATATAACGCGCTATTTGATCAGTATTAGAGACAAGAAGTGCAAAACACATAAACGAAACAACGAAAACGAAAACTAAAATATAATTCAACTCAATGTTAGTAGTATTGAAAGTATTCCAAATGCAGTGCTCTGATTGGACCATGTAAAGGAATACATTACAGAATACATTTTATTCAATATTCTGTTTTCAAAGTCCAGACACTGGTTATTGTATCCTAACCTTTATCGTCCCCATAGAAAGGTTGTCTTCTGCATTTGAGCCATCCTTCAATGCCGCTGGGGCAACCTGACCTGGAGCACTGTGCACCGTAGTACCACACCCAGTGACGCATCTCCAAATCTTGAACTAGTCTTGGTCAGGACTACTTCAGCTGGAGAATTTTACCTATTAGGCATGTTTTGAGTGATAGAGTGATAGAATAGTATAGCATATATGGTTGGGCCTACATAATGTGTCCTGCCCTGGTTAATCAGAATGGATGGGTTAGCTTCAGTGTCTGCTGCAGCCTCCCCAGTGGAGCACAAAATGAAGCTGGACTAAAAATCTACCGAGGGTCCAGTATATGGGAGAGAGCCTGGACTGAAAATGTGGGACAAGATTGGATAAATAAATTGTACAGTATCTAATCAGGTATGTTTACCATGTTTTTTGAAGTAATAACAACTTGGGGAACTACAGTATGTACAAATTTTGAACTATTTTAAAACTATCATGTACAATGCATGACTTTACTTTATAGAGACTCTGGATCTGTTTCTTTCTATTACATATTTGTAATTATGTGATGATTGTGTGTGTGTGTGTGTGTGTGTGTGTACTCGTACTGTACCCTTTGTTTTGTTAAAAATTGTGTAGCCACAGTTCAGATATATTGTAAAGCAGCTCTTCAGGTCAAAACGAGTGCTGTCTGCTTCTAATTATAAAGCATTTTATTAACCAATAAATAAGCCTGGTCTGCTGTTAGCATGCTAGTTGTGTTAACATTACTGCAAAAACTCCGCTCTGGTCTCTGAAGGTTGTGAAAAGTGCTTATAAAGTCATCACTGTGAATAATTAGGATGCTCAGAATGCATTAGGTTAGTGAGGAATAACTTTGGGCAGTCACACATATATCAAACGGTAAATACTCACATTTATATAGGTCTTTCCTACGTTTCAAGGGACTGAAAGTGTTTTACATCAAGGAACCACTCATCCACTCTCACAACACACAGACACCAGTGTGCATAAACATGGCAACACCGCCAATCTTTGAATCAGAGGATGAGCACTCCATCATCTGAGCTACTGCTGCTCCAATGACACACATGTTTGAATAACCCAGCTTTATTATCCTATATACATCTCCAAATGCTCTGTTCCACTTTGTGATGTCACAAAGTGACAAAGTAGTTTTCAAATTAACAGCTACCATTTACCTTTTGTTCACCAGAGGTTGAAAATTCCAGGGTTGAATCATTTAAAAACGCAGTGAAGCACTTTCTGTATTACCACATGACACCACAAGGTAGAGCAGAGACAATAACTCAACTTAAATATGCAGGATTTGTCCATTAAACATGTGCAAATGAAACAAAACACAACTCCAGATATGTTTTCAATAAGAATACAACATTATAATAGATCAGAAAATGGCCCAATATGGGCCCTTTAAAGATTTTTATTTTTTTTCTGGTACAGTTTTGGCTATCCTTCTCTGACTCATGTAATGTTGCAGAGTAGCATTTTAATACCAGCTCAATCAATGGGATGGCTTTCGATTGGATATTGACGCTCATATCTAAGGTTTTACTCCACTTGTCGTCATACTTGGCCCCATAAATCTCAGATCCATCTGCTTTTATTTTCTGAAGCAATATCTCTATTAAATTACATAACTCTATAAGGTACTCATACTGTTGGTCAGCAGGTTTTATATGGCCACCAATGTCAATACATGTCATGAAAAGTCAATGGTTTGGATAATAAAAGCAGTGATAAATTTGCTAACTGAAGCTGAGAGATCACACAGTGGAATGTGACTTTTGTATGTAGTATGTGTTCGTATGTTTTTGGTTTTTTTTTAAGTTGAATCGCCAACGACTGAATAGTTGGAAGTTATGGAATGGCATCTGGCATTTATTTTAGGTCTACTAGTAGGAATCTGAAATCTAAAAAAAAAAAATTGTGATATCACAAAATAAAAAAAAAATAAAATAAATAATAATGCCATAGAATAATTTTCCAAGTCCAGAATGATCCCTATATTTTTTATAAAGAGGGATATTAGTCTGGTTACTTTCTAATTGCAGACAGCATGCAATAGACATGCTTTGACTTTAAGAGCTGCCTGTATCATTTATCTTGAGTGGGGCTGACATGGGGCTTTACAAAAATAAATTTAATTGAAATAGAATTGGGAATGTATGGGAAAACAAGTACAGGTCCTTTCAATTCTATACCTTTTTACAGTTGGATCTATTTGACTTTTTGTAATACATTTCAAACAATATTTCTTTCAGTTAATCATGTTGTTTGCTATGTCTAGAGAAATTCTCAGTCATCCAGACCTTCGTGTATGGATAGGCTCAAAACAATCGTCTTTTCGAATGCCAAAACATGCCTTGTTTTTTTTCTTTTCTTTTCTTTTTTTTTTTTTTTTTTTTAGAGACATTTTGAGCAAACCTGTTCTTTTTTTCATCTGCAGCCCACTCCCCCTTCCCGCCTCCTCTCCCTGCCTACGCCCCCCTGAGTGATGTTTGCAACTCAATTTGGCAAATGTAACTCAATATTGATTATTATTAATATTTATCATGTGTGCGAACCTGTTTTTCCTCCAGTGCTATTAATCTGGCCTGTTAATAAATGTCTGGAGCGGCTCAGGCCCCAGAGGCTCTTGGAACCGCCCCACATATCCACCCTGTCGCACCCCCCCCCCCCCCCCTTCCCCCCCAGGAGCCTGCTGCTGTCTCCCAGTCTGCTCCATGCCTAATAGCGACACGTGCTAGCTTTGAGGCTGTGGTACAATACAGCCGCCATGTTGGAAAGGGACCATTCTTTGGAACATTCTCCACGGAGCAAGATACATTTGATACCATAGTGTGGAAGATTATCCAAAAGAAGAAGAGTCAGGTTTGTGGAGATCCAATGTTGCTCAGAGTATTTTTCAGTGCTATAAACACAACCATGAAAAAAAACCAAAACACTTATTTTTGTCTATTTTGGGTAAAAATGTAATAGCGTAGCTTTAAAGGAGCACTATGTAACTTTTCTGGAAGAGGAACTGTCGGCTGTTTGGCCTGGAATTTTCTATAGTATATTAAACATACATTGTCTGGCCCAAAAAAAAGTCACCACTAAAAAAAAAAGATCACACACTCTAATATTAGCTTGGACTGTTTGATTATGGCACGCATTCCTGTGGCATTGTTTCAATAAGCTTCTGCAATGTCATAAGAAATATTTCCATCCAGTGTTGCATTAATTTTTCACCAAGATCTTGCATTGATGATGGTAGAGTCTGACCACTGCGCAAAGCCTTCTCCAGCACATCCCAAAGATTCTCAATAGGGTTAAGGTCTGGACTCTGTGGTGGCCAATCCATGTGTGAAAATTATGTCTCATGCTCCCTGAAACCTTGAAGGAGGGTCGTACCTATTTGCTTAGCCCAGGTGATGCCCAAAGCTAAGTGACAGGTCAGATCTGTGAAGTGACAAGCCAGTTAACAGTTCTTTCTTTATTTATTCTTTATTTTGTCAGGCACTATGTACAAATTCATTAATATTACAAAAGAAGAGATGATTTGTACTAGATTTAGCTACTGGTACTTTACATGTGCAGTCCCTGGGCAGTGAATACACAATAAAATACACATTTCATTACAATTACATTATAAAATCAGTTAATCGTTAACATTAGCAGTTAAATACAATACATATCCCCATGTTCCTACAGTCCAAACCAATTTTTAAAAAATCAATCCTGTGGAGGTTTTTACAGTTAGACAAAACAATACAAATTAACTAGACTGGTGTGGACACGTTTGATTATCTAAAATGTACTTTTTCAAATTTCTAGTAAAATTATTCAAATCTACAGACAATTTCAGAGTTGCAAAGGATCTTTTTGGAACTATGCAATTTTGGTTCAGAGAGACCGAGTTGATCTGGTAGTTTGTTCAGAAGAAAGTTTAATACATTTTTTTCAATGTAGGTGGACCTGCATTATTAATAATTTTGAATAAATTTCTTAGATTTGAATACAAAATTAAATTATCATAACTGAACATTTTATATTTAATTAGGATATTACAGTGGTGATAACAAAGGGGTGTTTTATTGAGTGCCTTTACTGCTTGATTATAGATGGATCTGAGAGGTTTGAGTGCACTCTCACTGGCCTGAGACCAGCTGGACACACAATTCCACACAACAGTCATGTGTGGAATAATCATGGCATTGAAATATGTCAGCTCTGACTGACAGTTGGACAGTATCTTTTTTTTGTTTTTATTTTTATTTTTTTTGCAATAACAACACTTGTAATTGAATAAATGCAAGGTAGTTTGCACTAAAAGCATAACTCCAATGAGACAAGTAGAGTTACATAGTTCACCTTTAAATGTAGAAGTTTGTTCACTTTACACAAGTGCGTTCACTTTGCTGACAGTTACCATCTGATGCTGATTACTTTTTTTTTTTTTTAAGTTTACCCACCATTCTTCAGAAATAACCAAAATATCTTCCTTCCTAATTCTTATCAACTGCCCTGCTCACTATAAATCTAGATTAGGTAACTACATCACTACTTTACCAACTAATAGCATCGCATAGTGATACAATATTGACACTATAAAGATACACAAACTTTTGATTATGTTTGGCTTGCAGAAGACTAGGGTTGTCAAAAGTATCGAAACTCAGATACTAATCGATACTAAAACTAGAATTGAAAGTCATACTCATTTGAGCAAGTGTTGATACTAAAAAGTCACATTCACAGGACACAAATTAATCTTTTCTGAATAGCTTTACAATGATGTTGAGCTGTATCTTTCACAAGTATAAAACACAGACTAGTATATGCCCATGGACCTCTATGAACCTACTTGGCACTGAGGGATTACATAAATATAAAGCCACATGGTCATATAAAATAAAGTACTACAATTTAATGTTGAAAATCACATTCTATTGTCTAAATAAGGAGTGCTGTTTTTTATTATCATTGTGGTATCGTAATCTGTATTGAGTATCGAGTGTATTCCTTAGTACTCTAACAACACTACAGGAGACATGTTTTTTTCACTCCCCATATATGGAAGAAGACAGGTCAGTATTTTTAGAATTCTTTTCTTATATTTTTTATATATATATTTACATAGTTTGGGCCTTTTCCCTGGCCACTGACTTGTTATCAGTGGGTGGCTTTGCTTTTGAATGCAACCAAATCAGACCAACCATGGCTTTAATGGGGGGAGGGCATACTTAGTGAAAATATTTTGATTCTAATGTGCAGTAGATCTGTTGCCTGGGATCCAGAATACACACTTCTCCAATACGTTACAAGGATGTGAGTTTGGGCACCAGTGAATCTCCCTTCACTGACAGGCGGATTAGCCAATCAGGGACAAGCGTGGTCCATCCATCCATTTTCATCTGTTTTTCCGGGGCTGGGTCATGGGGGCAGCAGTCTGAGCAGGGACTCCCAGACTTCCCTCACCACAGACACGTCCTCCAGTGGGGACCCCAAAGCGTTTCCAGGCCAGCAGAGAGACATAGTCCATCCACCGTGTCCTGGGCCTTCCCCGGGGCCTTCCCCGGGGCCTCCTCTCGATGAGATCCTGAACAGATGCCCAAGCCACCTCAGCTGGCTTCTCTTGATGTGGAGGAGCAGCGGCTCTACTCCAAGCTCCTCCTGTGTGACCGAAGTCCTCACCCTATCTCTAAGGGAGTGCCCTGCCACCCTGCGGAGGAAACCCATTTCGGCCGCTTGTATCCGTGATCTTGTCCTTTCGGTTACTACTCAGAGCTCATGACTATAGGTGAGAGTAGGAATGTTGATTGACTGGTAAATTGAGACCTTTGCCTTTCAACTCATCTCCTTCTGTCGTAACGGGTGGGGTTGGGAGGACCAAAGACGTGCAGACTCGGGGCAGATTTACAGTGTTTATTTACAAAACGGTGAAATTCAGTCTTTAATAGTTAATTTAATACACACGGGGAGCAGGGAGCGGGAGGCAGACCAGGCGGGAGTAGTGCAGAGCAGGGACGGGAAACCAGGACCAGAACGAGGACAGGATCAGGACGAGACCAGGGCAAGCCAAGCAGGGATGTCCAGAGCAGGCACGGAGACAGCCAGGGCCGGAGCACGATGGGACCAGGGACAGGGCCAGGGAAGACCCAGCAGGAGTAATCCAGAGAGCGGGAGACCGGGCAGGAGAGGGGAAGCAAGCCGGAGACCAAGACGGGACAGGAGGCGAGGCAGAGGGGTGCACTGTACCAGAGCTGGAGCACAGAGGCAGGAGCATGAACGAGCGAGAGCAGGAATCTGGAAGGTGGCAAAAATCCAATGAGTAACAGGCAGACAGGTAACAAAATTGCAAAAACTAAGCTGGAGCATCACGTTGACAAGCGGACGATCTGGCACCGAATGTCTTCTCCCCGCTCCTCTTATCCATGGCAGGTGGTGATGATTACCCTGATGGGACACAGGTGCGCGTGGGAGGAGTCGAGAGTTCTGCCCAGCTCCAGGTTCAGGCAGGTGAGGGAGAGGGGAGAGCACACAGGGAGGCAGAACAGGAGCAGAGATACATGCCTCATGACACCTTCTTTACCACAATAGGCTGATAAAGTGACCACATCACTGCAGACGCTGCACCGATCCACCTGTCAATCTCACGTTTCATCCTTCCCTCACTAATGAGCAAGACCCCGGGACACGTAAAGTCCTCCACTTGAGACAGGGACTCTCCACCCATCCGGAGAGGGCAAGCCATCTTTTTCCAATCGAGTAAAGTAAAGTATGTTGAAAAATGTACAGGAAGTAGAGCAGCCTTCTGAAACATATTGGTGGGTTTCAGATGACATCACAACATTCTATAGTCCAATAATATTTAATACAGAAGGGAGCAGCTAAAATTAGTATGATTTTAATGAAGATTTTTGTTTAATTATACAGAGTTATAAGGTATAGTCACGGATAGAAATGATCAGGTTGAACATCCGTGCATTTACCTTTTGGATATTTCCTGATAAAGTACAATGCAATCAATAATGAAATCTGGCCCTTGCCCCTCATCTGGGGAGTGTGACATAATCACATCCTAAAATCTGAAAACCACCAACTGAGACTTAAAATTCCATCTAAAGTTAAGCACAATTTATACTACATTAGACCCTACATTACTCCAACTAAAGAAAGATGTGTTCTTATGTTGTTATTTGTCAAATAATAATTTCTGTGGAAGAGTTTTGTTCCATTGTACAACATGGTTGCAGTAATGGTATTTCCTAGGGAAATGTCATGATTTGAGTGAAAAATGAAACATTTTTGCAGCAAATTTTACATAGAATTTGTATTTATTTATTTATTTTATTATTATTTAAAATTTAAATGTGACTATACAAATATTCATATGCTGAATAAGTCTACTCTTGAGTCTATTTTGGGCCGCTCCTCAGCTCCTTGGTCCATAGTATGACGTTAAACATATATTTTTCCATGGAGAAAAGCAGGTGTTGCCTCAGGCCAAGTTATAGGTCAGATCTGTGGAGTGGCAAGTCAGGTCACAGCTAAAATGCATGTAATCGAATAAATGAAAGATAATTAACATGATAACTCCAATGAGACAAGCAGAGAGTTCAGAATTTCTCTTTTAAACTCTTGTGTGATTGTAGAACACGTTTGGAAATTAAATCTACAATTTTAATGCAACTATACAAATCTTCATACGTTGAATAAGGCTACTCTTGTTTGATTGCGATCTGTTCTACCTTTAAACACCATTATTTCAGTCTATTTTCAGACCCCTCCCCTGGTCCTTGAACACTGCTTGTGTTGTTTCGTCACGGACACTTTACCTTCACAGTCCAGAAATCAGACGGCAGAAAATGTCCCAGATTCATATCTTTCAAAATGCTCTGATTTAACAGAATTTGCCTGCAATTTGTCACTGATCTTAACCATTGATTCATGGCAAATGCAACTGTTGGGGTTTACAGTAGTTTTCTGTTATTAATCTACTCTCTCAAAGCTAGCGTATTAGCGTAACATCTGCTGCAGTCTCTTTGGGTCCATTGTTCGGCATCTAGATTTTTGTATTTTGTTATTTGAGCGTAATTTAGCACAATTACGAGATACAATCTGGACCTACAGTGCAACGGTGTATGATGTTTAGCATGTGTTAGCAAAGGGGTAACAGCTCCCATCACTTGTAAACAGATGTGGCTGTGTGATAGGTGAAGTAAGGGTACTTACTGTACCTGAAGATATTCGTGGTTGGGTTAATGGTTTCACCACATTTCAAGGAGGTTTCTGGTTCCTCAATAGTGTGGGTGCTTTCCATGTGGAAATTGTATGGTTGCATGGTTTCTCCTAGGTGCTATCTGATAAACATGAAATGTAGATTACTCTAGCTACTCCTTATAGCAATTCTGACTCAGATTTTTATTTAAAAAAACAAAAAAAGTTAGTACTGGCATCTTTAAAAAAAACAACAACAAAAAAACAAAAAAACAAAACAATATGTATTGGAAGCAAGATAGCTGTATTTTAATTATAATTTATGTTAATCATGGGGCCATAGTGTAAAGTGATACTGTTTAAATAAGGCGTATACAATAGCATTTTATCATGACATTTATCTTAGTCCAGAGGAGTGGAACAACCTTGTTGACCCACGGGTTCAGGGTGGTGCAATTCCAGATTCCACAAATGAATGCTGTCATTGTATCCTTAGGCAAGACACTTAACCCACCTCGCCTCCAGTTTCTGTGTATATTGATGTGTGAATGTGTGTGTTCCTTGATGTAAAGTGCTATATAAACATGTGACCATGACCATGACAACAGCATTTCACTGAAACTCTAAAATCACTGAGAACATGCTTTATATAAGGCTGAAAACAATAGTTGTTAGTGAAAGTATTTTAACAATAAAATGATGGAGTCTGCCAAATTTCTGTTTTCACCTACGCCCTTCATTAAGTTGTGTTTTTATGTTGTAACAGAATTCTGTTCAAACTTCCGAATTTAATTGACAAAAAGACTGAAATAGGACAAAAAGACAGAAAATAGGACAAACTAATACAAGAATCACATTTCAGAACACGTTTGTATAGATGTAAACAGAATAAGACAGGGTTTTATTGTTTGTAGAAGAAATGATGATACTTCAAAAATTACAGCTTTGCTTTGATTTGCTAATTGTGTCTAATCAAATTGTCATTTTGGTTTGATTGGGATTACTCAGCCCTTCATACAAGCCTGGAATTATGACTGCTATGCCTCACTCTTAAAGGAGACATATTATGCAAAATCAACTTTTATGAGGTTTTTTAAACCATTTTATAACAGCATTCCCTTACCATTAACTTGCTCACATTTGTTTTTTGATTGATTCATAAATCTTGAGTAATCCTGTACTGTCCTATATTTGAGGCTTGAGTGTTGAGAAAATTTCTGTTTTCACCTGCTCCCTATGTCTTTTACTAACTTCTGTTCAAACATGTCAAGTAGGCATTTTCAACAACAAAAATCTCTAAAATACAAGATCAGCCTCTTATTGTTGTAGCACAAAAATTTGTCACACAGGGCTTGAAAAAAATGTCCGAGGCACACCGATTACAAAAATAAAGATCCTTGATTATTACAAATAGGGCGCCAATGCGTTTCGACCTATGAAAGTCTTCATCAGACCTTAAAAGAAAGTGAAAGATAACAGGTGTTCTTATTAAGAGGCATCATGGGTGAGAGTCACGTGAGACTAGAATGCAATACAGATTATGACATAGAAATACACATGATAAGTAGAACATATGGCTAAGAGCCTCACTATTTTCAAAGGAGTGTTTGTGGCTTTGAGATGGAGATGTACAGCAGACTAAGGTCGAGAGGAGCTCTCGTGCTGGTTTTGGGACATTCTCTTATGGAGTGGCTGTTTAGTTTCTCCAATGTACAGCTCACTGCACTACAGTGAGCGGTACATTGGAGAAATGGTTTGAGAGGGGAGTTAAAGAAGCTATTTTTGTTAGGGAAAGACAATCTTCTTTCTTAAACAGGAATGAGGTCCACGGAAATAATCTCTCACCTCTCATCCTCGAACCCAAAGCAAACAAAAAGAATAATACAAGGGCCATTAACGGTTGAATAGAGCCACTAAGGCTGAAACTGGAGACAATTGCTGTTTCCAGTTTCAGTGTAATTAGCCCCTCCCTTCAGACAGATATAAGCCAGTGTCCACCAGCAATCTGACTAGAACTGAAGAAGCGCCTTGGATGAGCAGCAAAGCGTCTGCACTCCTACAACAATTTGTCCAGTTGACAGATGCAAATTTCATCTTTTGCTATGTTTACAATTGATCAAGTAAAGTTGTTGGCTTCATGTGGTAGGCCTAGTTCTCCACTCTGCTCTGCACTTTTCCACTGGCATCACAAGCCCTGAACAGGCAGCCCATTGTAGACCCTGCCAGTGAACTGACCCCTTAGGTGCACATTCATTATTGACCCTTGATGTAATCTGGATAAATAGTGCCTCGTAAAAGACTGAGTTGGACAAAAAATAGAGAAAGAATAACAGTAAAACCAGCAAAGGAGACTGGGTTTAAAGGGGAGGGGTTCAAAGGGGAAGGGGTATAGTGCGAAACTGATTTGACTTGAGATGTCCAACAAATTGTTCTGTCATCAAAACACACACACACACACATATGTGTATGTATGTATGTATGTATGTATGTATGTATGTATGTATGTATGTATGTATGTATGTATGTATATATTATATATGTATATATATATATGTATGTATATATGTATATATATATATATATATATATATATATATATATATATATATACACACACACTGTATTTTTGTACATTTTTTCCCAACATGTCTTCAACATGAAATATTTCATCCAAAATGCTGAGACAATATACTTCCTCCTCCATTTAACTGAATAAAGGTGTGGTCATTTATTTTTATTAATCTAATCGTATTGATTTTGGTCCTGATTTTGGTCCATGTATACATTATGGTTGCTAGGTAACAGTTATAATAGCATAAAAAACATATGTTGCCTAATCATAAATAAATGAATAAATAAAATGAAAAAAGAGCCTTCAGGTCATGTTGGCCAGATTGCAAAGCTGATTTTCTGTATGGAAACAGCAGGGAAAGAACATATTGAACCATCAGTGAGCGTTACCAAGATGTGTAAAGGTCCTGTATAATACAAATTGACTCTTGTGAGCTTTAAACCAATGTAAGAACGCTGTTACCTTATCAAAAACATACCTGAAGTTGTGTTTTGTTTCATTCACACATGTTTGAGAAATCCTTAATGGGCTTTTTGGGCTGTCTCCAAAGCCCAAAATGCTTTGTTCCACCTTGTGATGTCATGAAGCAGTAGTTTTCATGTAAAAGCCTACCTTTTACCTTTTGTTTAATAGTGGCAGTTTCAGGGCTGAAATTGTCCAAATGATGAAGGTGTATGGAATTTAAAAACACGGTGGAGCACTTCATCACAAGGTGAAACGGAGTGGTTTTTTTGTTTAAGACAAGAACACAACCTAAATATGCAGGGTTTGTGCGTTAAACATGCGTGAATGAAACAAAACACTCTAGGTATGTTTGAGACGAGGAAACAACTTTGTAATATAGATCTGAAAATAGCATAATATAGCCCCTTTAATGAGGTAAAAAAGTCAATTTAGCATAATATGTTCTACCTTTTAAGTTTCTCTGCAGTGTATGCTGAAATGTTCAACACGAAGTGGGGTCATTTGAGGTCCTTACAAGAGAGACACAACTATTTAGGAACCAATTCCAGATAAATTTTTGATGGATGAGCAACATTATAATATGACAAAAAGCATATTATTCTGGAACATTTTACTTTAGCATGCTTGACCTGCATTCAGATCCAAGCTAATTGTCGTAACCAGCAAGACGGAGGGACCAAAACTCACGAAAGTTTTAACAGTGTCTTTATTCACAGGAATGTGTACATAGAAATCAAAGTTCGTAGATCCACAAGGCTGGGGGGGGGGGAACACAGCACGGGAGGACAGCAAACAGGGATCACGACACTAATATCAGTGGCTCTTTACAGGTCTGTGCTTTACAAAGACACGTTGTACATTGCATAGACAATATTTTTCCCCTTATTATTCGACAGAGACATTCACACTGCAGAGATTGTTTAGCAGCGTAAACAGTTTAATAGATTTTCCAAGTTTTTTTGGTTGTTCAAATGAGTCAAACGCCAGTTCCAATAGATAGGTTATACAAGTTTGAATGGTTTGTGAAAGCGAAAATGGTTTACTCATTTGTGGAGGACATAAAAAGGTCTTTTGTCTGACATTTTTTATTTAAACATAAATTGTTAAAGATGTGCTATGTAACTTTTCTGGTGAAAAGTTGGCCACCCGCTTCTCTCCATAGAGATATGAAGGTAACTCGTAGGCACTGCTCTGCCTGACAATCTCTCCATTAATACCTGACTTAGTTAAAACTCCAAGGTGAGCTGATCTGTGCTGTTAAACAAATTCAAATAAACTTTACAGTTGCAAGCTAGCTGTAGCATGCATGACCTGCATGACCCCCCCCCCCCAGTCAGCTTTGTGAGCTATTTAATTGTACCACTAGTCTTTATTTAAAAACGATTTTCGTGAACGACAGAGTGCTCTGTGATGATAAAGTGCAGGTTTCTTTCTTTCTAGTACGTTTTCCAGGCTATGGGCAGAAGTAGCTCCAGTGCTGCCTGACGCTCAAAAAGACCCTTTCAAAGTCAGTGCAGAAGGTTGTGCTTCAATTAAAAATAAAAAAAGAAAGATTATGTCGCTTTTCAGAGTCTGAACTTCCATGTCAGGTAATAGTTTGGTAGCATGTCACCACGGGAAGAATAACTCCATTTTACACATTTGGAAAGAAAAAGTTATTATTATTGTATTTGACAAGTTTCCCTTTTAAATAAATGTTAGATTTTAATAGATTTGTTCGGTTTAGAAAGTCCATGGTTACAAGTTACAATGTCGGAAATGTCTGTTAAAAATAAATAACTATTATAGAAACCTTTTGTGTTTTTGTTTTCATTTTCCTGTTCTTTAAAGGTTCACCTTTCTTGTGCAGGTTTCCATGGAGAAGTTATTGCATTGTCTGGAATATTCAACAGTATACCATTATTAGCTTTATCTATTTTGTATTAAATTACAAGTGTTATTATTGCTCAAAAATACCTTCAAAACATGTATTTTGATACATGTATATGCATGAACATTCTAGGCAACACAATAACATCTCCATGGTGACAAGATGGTGTGGAACCCTCCATCAGGAAAGTTACAAAATGTACCTTTAACATTTCTAGGGGTTGTGTCCTTCGACAGCACACTTTCTGCTCAAATATGTGCTATAGTCTTTCTCGTATATATATCATTGTTCTTTTGTGGAATTGTTGGAGACATTTGGTAGTTGGTGGTTCAATTCCTGTTGCCAGTGTTATAATCTTGAGCAAAACTGTTCCAAAGTGTCGGTAGTACAGTTATGTGCTATATATTTGTTAATATTAAAGTTGAACTTTGTTTTCTTTTTTTTTTTTTTTTTTTTTTTTTTTTTTTTGGGTGGATGGTCCACCACTCGATTGTCTCCATGGAAATGTCATAGCTTTGCCTGGAGTGCACCAAAATGCAATAAATGTATTTACCTCCATGAAGACAAACAGTGACACAGCCATGCCTAGTTACACGTCAGGTCTGTGGAGAAGCGACCCCCCTTACTATAATAATGCATGTTTTTCAAGGTATAATAAAATAAATAAATGAATACAAATAACAAAAAATAAAAAATAAAGCCGCAAGCGACATCGAACGGCCATCCCGGGCCGTGCTTCACACTCGGCCAACCCGGCACTCCCAACAGGAGGCGCTAACGCACCAGTTTTGTCCATGTTATTGCAGTTTTGGGCTGTACTTGTCACTAAACAAAGTCTACAAACAGTGGAAGGACTGATGCACAAAATGCAAAAACATGGGTTTTTCAGGCATCGCCATAGCAACACCTTGCAAAATACAAACTTCGCCCCCGGACTTTTTTGACAACCTGAAGAGTTACTGTGCCAAATGTCACATTCCTCAATGAAGCGAATAAGTTTTCATAAGACTTTGAAATCTACGAAAATTTGGAAATGTTCCCATTAGGTTAATGTGGGCTGTTTTGCGCATCGCCATGGTAAACCAGTGAAAAATATGACATGGGTCCCATTGACTTTTTTCATAAGGATGACATGAAGGGTCGTGATGCCAAAATTCACATTATTCCATGAAACTAATATTTTTCTGATGAATGGGAAAATTTGGGAGGTTTCCCATTAGGATAACATTGGCAGTTTGGCGCATCGCCATGGCAACACGGTGCAAAAAAAGCATGAGTCTCTTTGACTTTATTGATTGGGATGACCCAGTGGAATTTTGTGTCAAATTTGATAACATTTCGGAAAACTAAATTTTCAGCCTTCCATACAAATATATACAAATATATTTCTTTCACAAACAGTAGAATTAGGCAGGAAACTTTTACAACTGATTCGAATTTGAGCCAAATCGGACTTTGTATGTGCCAATGGGAGCAAATTTTGAAATTTGAAAATTGTAAAAATTCTGATGGAAATTTGCGGCTTCGCCACACGGAAACCGCAATACGCATCAATGTAAATTGGATAACTTTTGATGCCCCACTTGTCTAGATGATGTACAGTGATTTTCAGTCGTGCCGGTGAAGCGCCCTCTGAGGAGTTGAATAAAATGCGACGTCAGCGAAAACGCTGACTTAGCATTTTAGAATTTTCAATCCAAGATGGCCGACTTCCAGTTTGTCAGGGGGCGTGGCCATAATAATATTTTTTGTTTGGCATCACTTGAAGAATGCGTGTACCAAATTTCGCGGCTCTACGGCAAAGTCGATGTCAGGATGTCTCCCATTGACACAATATATTTTGACTTTTGCAGGGGGTGCTGTCGCGCCATTTTTTTATGGTCAATGATGCAACATATAAAAAAATAAATTTTTCGGCAGACCTGAATTTTAGGCAAAATTTTGTGAGTTTTTGAATATGTTCAGGGGGTCAAATTCCTTCATGAAAACAGTCTGTAACGATGAGTGCTTGGGCTTCGCCCAAGCACTCATCGTTGCAGAAGCAATAGGCCCTATGGTCTCGGGCCTAATAATAATATTTTTTAGCACAATATATCCGATAACATTACAATGACATATTATATGTTTTTTGAAAACCCTCAACTTTCCCCACGTCACCGTGAGGTCATGTCAGCCCACGTCACCGTGAGGTCAGTGTTGACGCTGACATGCTAGCAAGAACAAATCCCATGTCTACAGCACGGTTTTCTAGGATACAGGAGTCTGTGCAGGGGGCTTCCCCCATGCACTCATTGTTGCGGAAGCAATAGGCCCTACGGGTTCGGGCCTCAAAAAAACATTCCAGGCAATATCATCTTTGTTAAAGCAAAGAAGGTGGCAAAGTCAATAGAAAGGTTCCACAGTCCACTTTTAAATAAGCTCAAGCTATTTCTGTTCATTTCTGTTTCAGTTTCCCCTTATATAACTTTTTACTTACCCCAAGTTTCATTAAAAATCTGCTTTCTCTAAAAAAAAAAAAAAAACCCTCATAAACTTTAATGCCTTTTGAAGTTATCAAAATGTCACGCAGTGTAAACCTGGCAGGGCTGGACAGAAGCTAACGCGCAAACTGCAGGAGAGAGTGGAGGCTGATGAGAACCATTTGTGCTAGCTCATTTTGGGCCTGGTTAGCCCTGTGATTGCCAGGGCCTGTTGTTTAGATAGTAAAAAAACAGGAGCAGTGCCTCAGCTAAAGACGCTGGGATCGGGCCAGGAACACACACAGAGCCAGTCAACAACAAACTCACAAACAGAAAGAGACAGCAGTATAGGCAGAAGGGCTGATGGAAGATGGAATAAATAAATAAATAAACTATATATATATATATATATATATATATATATATATATATACATATATTCAATTCTTTTTATTTTTGTAACGCCCAAAATCACAACAGAGAAACATGCAAAAAAAAAAATAAAATCAAACAACAGGAAAAATCAGACAAAACAAGAAAAATCGGCCAGGCGAGGAGGAGGGAGGCGGAGGAGGGCCAGGCGAGGAGGAAGACCAGGCGAGGAGGAGCAGAGCCTGGCGAGGAGGATGAGAGCCAGGCGAGGAGGAGTGGGAGGCGGGTGGAGGAGGGCCAGGCGGGGAGGAGGAGAGGGTCCAATATATAAGATAAGATAAGATATGCCTTTATTAGTCCCGCAGTGGGGAAATTCCAGTATTGCACCGCACAGAATAAAGAACAGAAGGAAAATGGTACGGTATGGTATATATATATATATATATATATATATATATATATATATATATATATTTACTTGATAAAGGCCCCTTGCAACTGGGGTACATGTCACCACAAAGATCCTGCCTTTTGTTTCCACTTACATCGCCCATCCCCCCAAAATCAGCATCTAAGTAATGCTACTCCATTCACTTCAATGAGGCCATTTCTGACATTGTCATGCCTGCACAGTTGGAAATAGAGGTGTTTTTTTGGCTTTTTTGTTCAGTATGATGTCTGGAACACAAACTACAAACTTTCAATGGTCTATGACAAAGTAATTTTTTTCATCCCAGTTAACCAAAACGCATTTATTTCAATGAAAAATGTTAGACGTTGCCATGGCAACACACTTGCAAATAGAGGTATGTTCTTGTTGGCTCTTTTGTTCAGTTTGGGAATAGGGATGTCCATGCCAAATTTCAAATATTTTTAACAAAGTAAACAATATAGAAGAGCTATGTATTATCTCAGCTATGTAAATTGTATATCATTACATTCAGATCATTACTGTGACCAAAATGTATATTAATGTCGGGCACTAGGAAACTAGACAGTTTGAGTTACGTTCAATTTAATACTTCAAGAAACGCCATTTGTGTTTGTATGTTGGTCACACCCACATTTTATGACTTAGCAAAATTCAAAAGAGTAGGCTATAACCCCACATGGGTTTAGTTCATTTGGACCAATTTGCAAGTTTGTTGGATGAAAATCCATGGCGTAAAAAATTCAAATGTGAGAGTTAAAATTTTGCCCACAATGACCGACTTCCTGTAGGGTTTAGGGTGGGGTCATAATATATTTTTTTACTTGTCTTGACATGTGCTGTTTTTACCAAATTTCGTTTGCCTACGATGAAAAAGGTTTTTGAGGTAGCGCTGTTGAGTTTTCACCAACCTTGAATTTTTAGGCCATAGTTGGATTAGTGTAGAGTAAGGGTGTCACATTTTCACCGAGGGCCACATCAGCAAAATGGCTGCCCTCAAAGGGCCAGAAAAATAAATGGGCCAATAAAATAAACGTAACTACTTTTTAAACTTTTAAATTAACTGTTTCTGTATGTAGTACTTATTATGTCAAGTTAGAAATATTTATTTTATTTATTTTTATTTATTTATTAGTTTATTTGAATAGGGACAATGCACATTAATCAACATTTCTGTAAATGCGCCAGTATTAGCTATACAGCTAGTTTCCAACTGCAGTCCCTATGGCAAGATGTAAAATGCCACCACACATAAAATACAAGATTATAAAAAGTTAGTTTGGTAATTAGTAAAATGTTTTAAAAGTTAGTACAGGTAAGTAGGCAATTAATAAAACACTGTGACAAAGACAGACAAAATCACATAACACAGAACACATGAGGCCAGCAGCAGCAGCACATGGCAGCACAATTTCACATTTGATGATCACAGGCTTGATTCAAAAGTAACCATTTTTTCACCATGATTTTAAAAGTCCTGAGTGACTCCACGCTTCTGATGTGAGGTGGGACAGTGTTCCAAAACTGGACCGCTCGAACTGAGAAAGCAGATTGGCTAAATGAGCTTTTTCTCAGAGACACGACTAGATTGTTTGAGGCAGCAGCTCTGGTGTTTCTACCAGTCTGTGTAAAAAATTTAGAGAGTGGAGGAGGAGCAAGGCCATGAAGAATTTTGAAGACCAAGTTAGCATCCTGAAATTTTACTAGATTATCCCAATTTAAAAGTTTATGTTTGCTCAAGACTTTACAATGGTGATGGTGAAAAGGTTTCATATCCAGGACTTTGAGAGCCTGTTTATAGGCTGACTGGATTGGTTTCATTGTTGTCTTGCAGCCCTGAGACCAGGAGGTGACACAGTAGGTCAGGTGAGGCATTATCATTGCATTAAAAAATAAATTTGCAGCTTCTTTGTTTAAATTATGCCTGATATGTCTAAAATTTGCTATATTTAGTTTCACTGTTTGGGTGGCCTTCTTTACATGTTGTTTAAAAGTAAGATTTGAATCTAACACAACACCCAAATATTTATATTGCGTCATGATACTTATTTTATTACCCGTAACAACAACATCAGGATTTGGGGAAGTTGATGGTCTTTTTGTAAAAAACATGCATTCAGTTTTTTTTACATTTAGATGCAGACATGATCCAGTCAGCCAATTTGAAATATGGGCCATAGATTCAGGCAGTTTTTTAGCAGTTTCATCTTTGTTTTTTCCATGTACATACATCACAGTGTCGTCTGCATACATTTGTACCTCACATCCAGTGCACACTGTTGGCAAATCATTGATGTAAAGACTGAACAGAATTGGTCCCAGGATAGATCCCTGGGGGACTCCAACATTGTATGCCAGATGAGACGACAGTGTGTTATTAACTTTAACTGCTTGAGTTCTATGTTGTAAGTAACATTTGACCCAATTTACAGCATCTGGTGAGAAATTAAATTGTGCTAATTTTGAGATGAGAATTCTGTGATTAATTGTGTCAAATGCCTTTTTCAAGTCAAGGAAAATGGCACCGACCACACCCCGTTTGTCCATTTTAGATTTTACACTTTCAATGAGAAAACAGGTAGCTGTGTCGGTGGAATGATTGGTTCTAAAGCCAAACTGCATGGGGTGCAGTCTGTATGGTGAGTTATTGAGGTGGCACAGAAGTTGCAAAATATTACATATTAATTTGCACAGATGTAAAAAAAAAAAAAATCTGGCTGTGTATATAGTGTATCTCTTGATAAAAGATATGACATACTTTTTTAATTTACCCTGTCGAGGGCCACATAAAATCATGTGGAGGGCCACATTTGGCCCACGGGCTTTGAGTTTGGCACATGTTCTAGGGCAGGGGTGTCAAACACATTTTCACCAAGGGCCACATCAGCAAAATGGCTACCCTCAAAGGGCCAGATGTAAAATAAATCTAACTACTTAAACTTGTTAATTAAGTGTTTCTGTATTTATTACTCATTCAAGTTATAAATATTACATATGCATTTCCCTAGATGTTAAAATATGGCTGTGTAACTGCATATCTCCTGATAAAATTACATTTTAAGACCATCATACCTTTTAAGTTACCCTATCGGGGGCTGCATAAAATGATCTGGAGGGCCACATTTGGCCCGCGGGCCTTGAGTTTGACATATGTGGTGTAGAGCATCTATCTTGTCTACAACAAAGCCCAATACTCTGAACCCCATGCATTTCAATGACACATTTTTCATGTTACAATGGTAACATGGTTGCAGATAGAGGATGTCCTCATTGGCTTTTTTGTTCAGTATGTCAAGCCAGATGTCCGTGCTGAATTTCAAATGTTTATGACAAAATAATTTTTTGGTCCTATTTAAAAGTTCAAGGAGGCGCTGTGGAGCGATATAATGTCTGCCTTATGTAAATTTATGTCTATGCGTTTAGATCAAGATTTTGAACAAAATGTATATTAATGCCGGGAAATAGGACATTGTATGTTTGAGTTACGTGCAATTTAATACTTAAAAAAATTGCCTTTTTCTTTGCAGGGTGGCCACATCCACATTCTTTGACTTAGCAAAAATCAAGAAAGTAGCCTATAATCCCATGTGGGTGCACTTCATTTTGAACAATTTGCGAGTTTCTTGAAAATTGTTTACAACATAAAAAATTCAAATATGAGAGTTAAAATTTTGAAAAAATTGGGTTCTGCCCACAATGGCTGACTTCCAGTAGGGTTTAGGGTGGGGTCACAAAATAATTTTTTACTTGACTTGACATGTGCTATGGTCATACCAAATTTCATTTATCTACAATAAAAAAGGTCCTCCATTACCGTAATGTATTTTGATTTTTGAGGTGGCACTATTGAGTCATTTTAAAACATTTTGCCAACCTTGAGTCCAATAAAATTGACTTTCGTGAACGTTCAGGGGGTCAAAATGGCTTCAATGCGGATTCCCCCCCCCCCCCCCCCCCCCCCATCTATTATTTTTCTCCTAAACCATAAGAGCTAGAGTCATGTGACTTTGCACATTGTGCCCCATCACAAATGAGGCCCCTGTGATTTTTTTTCACATGTTCACGACATGTTCACGACAAATTGATGAATTTTTTAAAATAAAATTTGAAGAAGGGGCTAGAGAGTCATTTTGTGGGAGAGCGCCTTGATTTGCATATCATTGCATTCAGCTTGCAAATCTGCATAAACTCTGTATTAGCTTTTTCCAAACAAAATAATGTGTGAAAGAGATTTTTTTTTTTTTTGAAATATTCGAAAAATTGCAATTTTGTTGAAAATTCACCATGACCATACCCAAAGCCATATTCAAAATGTAATTAGTAATCTTTAATCACACATGGATTTAGTGGGATGTGGCCAAAAATTGAAGTGTTTGTGATGAAAACTGCGAGGAGATGTCCTAAACACGAGGGTGTGCTCTTTTGTCATTCCTGAATTTAATCCAATATGGCTGACTTCCTGTACGTTTTAGGGTGGGGCCATAATATAATTTTTGTCATGTCTTGACATGTTCTGTTTTTTGTTTTTGTTTTTTATGTAAATTTCCAATTTTTATGAGGACTTTTTTTCTGGGTTGGGCTCCTATTGGCCCAATGAAAATTAAAGTTTGAAGTGGCGCTACCTGAGTCGTCTTTCGTTATTTTTTTTCAGGGTCTTTGATGACTCATTGAGTTCTAATTTTTTGATACCACTCTCTGGCATGTCGGGGTGTGTTTACTACTTGAGTTTTGCTATTTTCCGTGATATTGTCCCTGGCTCGGGCCTTTAATGCTTTTATATTCTAATGCTCACAACATACACATTTAGAATGTGTATGTTGTGAACCTTTTGTGGCTGTTATACTTATGCTAAACCAGTGCCTGTGCAAAGTTATATAAAAATAAACACCCATTTTAATAATCAAACAGCAGAAATGTCAATATATCACATCAACAAGTTTCTTTCCTCTAAACAAGCAACAAAACTTTAGCACTGTCACAAAATAAATTGTAAAATATACCAAAAAATACTGGAGTTATATTAATACAGCAGCCCATGGTGTCAATATCGATCTATTTTAGTATCACAATATATTGACGTTTCATTATTTTTTGCATACCTTCTTATTTAATTAATTAATTTATTTATTTTTACTTTTTTTAAGCTATCTTCTCACTGTATGTGCTTTCTTTTATATATATTGTAATATTTCATTATCTTGAATTCTAATAAATTATGCAAAATTAGAATACTAAGCACTGCAAAAGTAGACAAATACAAAAAGGTTGCAAACTCAGCCTGTCATTTTCATAAAAACGTATACCCTTTTTATACGGTGATATTTCTGCACATTTTCATGTCACATTTTATGCTTTTGCTTTACATGCATGTTTTTTTTAATACATTTCTCAACAACTATTGAGATATTGACATTTATTTTCATCAATATCCAAATGTCTGGCATCTGGAATAAAAATTGCACTTCTATTTGTCTCCTTAAAGCAATCTAGTCACTTTCCACTTTCAGTTGTATCTGTATCCGATATACACTATCCTTTTAATCTGGTGAAATCTTACATTGCAAGCCTAGTAGTATCACTTGCCTGTCTCCATGGACACAGAAAATTTTGGTTACTCTTCTCACAAGTATGTTTCTGGCACCAATCCTTCAGGTATAATTTATTTAATTATTTCATATTTTAGTGTCTATGCTTTGAAAATACCATATTTTGTGCATCATTTTATACTTTCTTCTTTCATTTACATTAACTTTAAATTATAAATCAGATGTTATGTGTTACTCTGTAGGTTACTTTTTCTTGAGTAGTACTTTTCCCAAATCATTTTTCACTCTTTCTTGGACCACTACTTTGTACTTCTGCTTGAGTATAGCATATGAAAAATGTAATTATGTCAACTGGACAAAAGTTTTAGAGTGAAGATATTTTGCAATTCGTCCAAGCGGCTTCTTCAGTTCTGGTCCAATTTTTCATTTGTTATGGATCCTACCTGGACAGCTGAGGGCTTACACAGATTTATACTTGAGTAATATTATTTTTGAAGTAACATTACTCTTACTAGAAAAGTACTCTAAAAAGTACAATTGTCAGGATTCCAGTATTTCCCTGTGTGTTCCTGTGCTGTCTCCCCCCTCCCTTCTGTGTTTGTGTGCTTGGACTTGGGCAGAGAGTCTGGTACCACCCTGACCTATAGTGACCACCCACTACTCACCTGCAGCCCATCATCAAGCTTGTACCTCTGGACTTCAAAGTCTCTGCTTATTTTTCCACATGCTGCCAGATCGTCAGCCTATCTTCCCGTGACCATGTTTTTGGACACACCGATCACCTCAGCCTCTGACCCAGGTCCCAGCACCTTGCTGTTTCATTTAGTTTAAAATAAAGCCTGTTCAAATGAGTCCTGCATCTGCACCTTTGATCCACCAGTCATTACAACAACAATTTCCTCATTTTAAATTGCAATATTGATCTAAAACGACTTAAAAAAAGAAATGATTTCAATGACTTCCGCATTAGAAAACCATGATGCCCAATTTGCGCAGACATTACCATAAACGTCATTACAACAAAGAGTTGGCATCTCTTATGGATAGCTGCAGATCATGCTGGTGAGCAGTGGATTTTTTTTCATCTGTATCAAAATGACTACGTGACACTGCTGAATCCTATGTGTATCACATATTTATAAAATCTAATTGGAGAATGAAGTAAGTACAGAGAAGTGGGCGTGTGCCGATGGCAGTGATTAGCAATATGGTGTCTTGAAGATAAACGATTATAGATTGCTCAAATATGCACAAATCACTCCAAATACAACTTAGAGAGTGTAAATGCTGAAGGAAAATAACTATGGTTAAAAGCTGATTTTGCATAATAGGTCTGCTTTAAAAAGTAAAGTAAATGTACTGCTTACCTCTTATGGCGGCTGACAGGCTAACCAGACATTAGCAATTTTGAAAGACAATTCCTTGAACGGTCTCCCATCTGGGCTCACCTCTTGTCATCTCCTCTGTCTGGGACCCATGCTCTGTAAAATGTTCCCCATGAGCAGAAGGTCACTTGATGGATAGGTAGATATTTGGACGAGCCCCCAGCAGTCTCGTATTGCACTGTGTGGTTTTGCAGTGATTGGGCGGCTTGGAGTAATGAGAAGTTATTGGATGCTTTCAACTGTGATTTTCTGTTCAGGGAGTTTTTTGTTTTTGGATTTAGACATTTTTTCAAAATTCACAATGGTTTTATTTTATGCAGAATCAACTGTGAGAGCTATTAGCCTTATTATAAGGTTTGTTCGTGAAAATTACAGTGAGTATGTTTGAGTCAACTTGGCTGACTGACATCATCAGGTGGTAGTCTGGGAAAAGCTCTTCTGTGTTTTTCAAGTCCATTCACAGTTCATTTTTTATGTTAAGCCCAACTATGAAATGATCCGTGAACAAATGTACTTAACAAGATTTTTTGAGTTTTCTAACCTTTCCTCTCCCCCTACGTTCCAGATGACAGTGAGCCAGTGGACAGCATGTACGATGACACAGAGACCGACCTGCCCTCCCTAGCGCCCGGGGCGGGAGCAGGCACTGACAGCCCAGATGAAGAGCCTGAAGATGGGTCACTCATCCACATGTCCCCCTTACCCTCACCGACAAACCTGCAACCACACCCCAACAACCACGCCAACCACCATCACCTCCTGCCCCAACACATCTACTCCCACATGCTGCATCATCATAGCAACAGCAGCAGCAACGACCAGGAGTGCACCACGCCCAAAGAGGGGTCGCCCTACGAGGCTCCTGTCTACATTCCTGACGACATTCCCATTCCCAATGAGCTGGAGCTTCGGGAGTCTTCGATACCAGGGGCTGGGCTCGGTATCTGGGCCAGAGTCCGGATCGGTGCCGGGGAGAGGTTTGGCCTGCACAGTGCGCTGCAACATGGTGCCAAAGAGGGCTCCTTCAGCTGGGAGGTAGGGACCACAGCACTGTTAAGATGGTGATATGATACGTGGAAGTTGTTTTCAAACTGTGATGGTGGAGAAAACCAATAAATAAATAAAAATTGGTTTATTATAGAGAATCATGATGCAGTCTGGGGGTATATGGACCCTCTTTAAGCAAATATGCTAATATTGAAGAAGAATGGAATTTCACATGAAATATTTTTGATTTTTGACTTGCAGAATTGTCATTATCATATGTTGGATGGAATGTTGAATATATGTTAAAGCAACCATTAGACAAAATGTAATTAATTATATATATATATATATATATATATATATATATATATAATATATATATATATATATATATATATATATATATATATATATATATATTATATATATATATATATATATATATTATAATTATTTTATTTATTATTTAGATGCACTGGTGTAACTGCTGAAGTATACTTCCTGCCTGGATTTTACCCAGGGTTAAAGAGGCCTAGGCTCGATTATACCTTGGTATATTTAAGCCTAGGCATAGACTATATAAGGAAATGCACTAAGCTATAGTGACATCATTCATAGCCTTTGACTCCAGTCAAATGAAGCTCATCGAGGCGAGCAGTTATAAGGGCAAATTTGGACCCAAGTTCCATATTTGAAATTCTGACTGCGAGTATCAGGGGAACCAAAGACCCAATCGAGGCTGTTTAAGGAAACGCCCTTTCCACCTGCACTGCTCTTTTAGCAGAGAGTGGGCAGTTAGCAACAGTGTCAATCAATCCTGTTGCAAATGCTAGCTAGAGCAACCTCAGGGAAAGAAGGTGCCTGATTCATCTGTTTTTAATGTTCATATCCTGACTGATCCTGACAAAATAGCAAAATAAAAATACCAGGATCATGTAGAGCGCATTAATATGAACATTTTAACCCTGCAGATAGCAGACTAGCTACGTCCAAGTATATATACCGTCTATGGGCCTAACCCAGTTTATACTCCGGATATATTATGTCCTAAGATATTCACGGATATATTCTGGCCTTGAATGGTTGTCCCGGATATTGTCTGGGCAGGGGTTAATCTGACCTGTTACACCAGCCCAATTTTTTAGGTCTTTATCAACTGATACCAGTGCGAAGACTATGTATATGAATTTATACAAATATGCTAAGTATTTTTTTATGTACCATATTTTCTGGATACGTTGCTCCGGAGTAAAAGTCACACCAGCAATAAGTCATACTGGTCTATAAGTGGTCTATAAGTTGCATAAGAACATACATTTTATCTTTAAAGGCAAGTTATAATAATAACAATAAAACAGAGAACAACAGGCTGAATAGCAGTACAGCACGCTAATGAAATGCATAGACAACAAACTGAATACATGTCTGATATGCTTAGGTTAAGATATTAACAGTTAATCAGATAACTAAAGCATAAAAAAAACAAGCTAAAAAAGTTTACTCTCGATCTCACTCCAAATCACTAAATTCATTGAATTCCTCATCCTCGTTGTTGCTTCTGAACAACTCCACCTTTTCCTGAAGCAGATGAAGTGCAGCTTCCATGTGGCCTCGCGCAGTTAATTATATATTTTAATAATTTCACATATAAGTCTCATCTGAGTATAACTTGCACCCCTGGCCAAACTATGAAAAAAAAGTGCAACTTATAGTCCGAAAAACACTGTATTTATTTTTTACTAATAACGCTGCAAGAGCATTGCATAAAACTAGTTTCTTGATGTAACCCTTTTAACTAACATTCCAAATTCCTTGATTCGGGGAACACTTTTGAAAGATCAAAATTATTACGGAACATACTATTTACCTTGATTTTCTGTCTTTTTCGGTCTATGCCATGGTATGGAAATATGCAAATAAAGACGAATGACACAATACTATTTAGATGACACAAAACCATTAGCCAATATCATCCCCATAACTCTCTAAATATGCATTTGCTATTTTGACTACATTGTGTGTATATTAAGACTGATAATGCCTGTGAACCAATACATTGGACGCAATTTTTCTTCATCCAAGCCTTCCTGATTCCCTCCTCCACATGTCCATTGCATTTGCATGATGGACCACTGATTGCACTTCCACATCGCCAACCTCTCTCTCTCTCTGCTATACAATCCTATTATACTACTTCTTCTCAACAATATGGCAGTTGGGGAAAAAAAAGTCTGATAAGTAGACGGGGCGGTATATATATATTTTTTTTGCACATTCGTTTTTAGTCATGCTGCATCATATGGAAATGTGAGGAGTGCTTGGTCTCTAATGTATTGGGCCATTCGTTTTCGTTTGGGCATGAAACGGGAGGATATGGAAGTTTGCTCTGTTAGCTAATTTTTCAAGGTCTAATCACTGGTGATATATTCAAGCCTGGTTTGTATTTATGGCATCTATAGGTTTGGATCACCGAGACTGGAATCAGAAGCTGGACAGGTTCAGGTGAAGGGATGGTGTGTGTCAGTGACCAATATTTTTCTAGGCATGGTCTAAAATATATTTTTGAGCTGTTACCGATATCCGATATTGTAATTTCAAGATTCTTTACTTGAGTCATTGTTTAATTTTGTAGCAACATACTACTTGAGTAACATTTTTATTAAAGTAACAGTACTCTTACTTGACTAAATGTTTGGGTTACTCTTCCTCCACTGTGAGTAAGTCTACATGTGACAAAAGCTTTATGTTGACAATATTTAATGATTGATGAAACGGCCCTTCAGTTATGGTTTTGTTTTTTCTCATTATAAATCAGATGTTACATCCTGACATTACTTTTCAAGTTACTCTTATTTGTGACTACTTTTCCCAAGAGAAATCTGTCATCAGTGGCTCTAAATAATAATAAAAAAAAAAAATCTAATATTTTAAAGGCACTTTATCTGATTGTACTGTTTTAAAACGTGAAAAACAGAACAGAAGTTCATTTTAAACAGCAGTGATCCAAAATTATTCATGACTTCCATTATGCATTGCAAGCATCCTGGTTATTCACCATGATGCCTTTATATGAGCTTTTAAGAACTTTCAGAAAACAGAGCAGAGTTTGCTATCACAGTAGGACTGTCACAGCAATTACTATATCGGCTTATTGTTCAATAGATGATAGGTGGAGCAATACTTTTTTTGTTTTTTTTGAGGGGGAGGTAAGTTTTGTATATATATATATATATATATATATATATATATATATATATATATATATATATATATATATATATATATATATATATATATATTTCCATACTATAAGATTTGAGCTATACAAGGCTGATTTATGAACTTCTATGACTCAATGTAGGTGCAAGCCAACTACTTAAGTGTTGCTTAGTGTTCTTTTATTTATTCTGTTATATTTTACATTTAGAATACTTGATAATACAGCTTTATGGTTTGGTTTCAATATTATCGTTTATTATTGTCTATATTTACTACAGGAATATATCCCACTTCAATATTTGCTGTTGTGACAGGCCTATATCATGCTAATACGAACAACAGCTAGCATGGTAAGCTTGCACTTCCTGATTAGCAGACAATAAAACATGTTCAATTTAGATGCAGACAGCATGCAGTGGACTTCATCTGACCTCCAGAGCTGCTAGTACAATATATCTGTGTTGGAGCAAGGCACATTTTGTTCAAATACATGGAATAAATAAATACATAAATAAGGCAAATAATTCATATAGGACCTTTTAAGATACTACGGTAGACTGACATAAGGCAAGGCAAGGCAAGGCAAGTTTATTGGTATAGCACAATTCGTACACACTTTTCAGTCATATGCACAGTTAAACAGAGCTGTTTTGAGCCTGGATTTAAACGTTGTCAAAGTAGGGGCCTGTCTCACATTTTCAGGAAGATTGTTTCAGGTTTTAGCTGCATAAAACTTAAATGCCCCATGGTTAGTCCTGGCTCTGGGCACCAGCAGGAGGCCTGTTCCTGAAGTCCTCAGACTGCAGGGCACTAACATCAGAGATGTACTTTGGTGCTAGGCTATGGAGAGACTTGTACACAAGCAGAGCTGCTTTAAAGTTTATTCTTTGAGCTACAGGAAGCCAGTGCAGAGACCTGAGCATGGGACTCATGTGTTCATACTTCCTGGTTCTAGTCAGGACCCGAGCAGTAGCGTTCTGGATGCACTGCAGCTGTCTTAAGGCTTGTTTGGACAGGCCAGTGAGCAGGCCGTTACAGTAGTCTAACCTACCGGAGACAAATGCATAGATAAGTCTGGCTCTCACAGTCTACCTTTGATTTTTGCAATGTTTTTTAGGTGGTAAAAAGCTGCAGATGTTATTGATTTGATGTGGCTGTTAAAGTTCAAGTCTGAGTCCATTATTACTCCTAGATTTCTAGTCTGATTTGAAAGTTTTAGAGAGAGATAGACTGGAGGTGACTGCTTACACTTTATCTATGTTTCTATGGGCCAAAATCAATGACTTCAGTCTTGTCTGAATTTAGCTGGAGAAAGTAGTTTTGCATTCACACAGTGATCTGTTGGATGCAGTGGCAGAGTGAATCCATTGGTCCATATTCACCTGCTGCCAGTCAGACATAGATCTGAGTGTCATCTGCATAGTTGCGGTAGGACACATTATTGCTGCGTAGTATCTGGCCTAACGGCAGCATGTAGAGATTGAACAACAGGGGTCCCAGGACTGACCCTTGGGGCACCCCAGAAGTCAGGGGTATTTAATCTGAGGTGCATTCTCCAATTTCCAGAAAATACTCCTGTTTTCTAGATTGGACTTGAACCATTTTAGTGCCGAGTTGCCAATCTGCACCGCCCGGTCCCCACCACCACTCACCTCATATTGGGCAAGGTGGGTGAAGTCTCTTGCCAAAGAGTACAATAATAGCATACACTAATAGTCAAAGCTGGAATTGAACAGCCAAAGTTTGGGTAGGTGTGTGATTGCATTAACTACTGAGAAACCACCACCCTTTCAGTTTTGATATATTATTAACAGTAGAGACCCTAGTGCACCATGGAATTAGGCCAGGCTGCCTGTGTTAAGGTCATATTATGGGTACAGCGATTCGGGTGCTAAGGGCGTTTAATCAAATGCTCTTATATTTTTTTTTTTTACGATTCATTGTGAATTGTGAATACCTAGCATAGCCAACTAGAAATATATAAAATATGATAAGCACAATATGTTAAGTCCATCTTGCTATTTGGTAAATAGCTAACTGCTCCGCTGTACTAGGCTATAGACCCACTGGACTAGGCTATAGACCCTTCCAGGAGTGATGCGTTTAGAATTGTGGAGCACCATAGACATAGCTAACCTGGTAGTCGCCGCTTTCCAAATAGAAAGTGAGCATGGGCCTGCTTGTGCTTGGCCGAGAATTAAACCAGCTACCACTTGGTTCATGGGTGAATGCCTAACCCACTACTCCACTACTGTCCATGACTTCATAGAAGTATATTTTTTTCTCTCCTCTTTTCTTTCCCTCTATTACATATTCATAGTTTCAGTCCCAGATCTGTAGGAGCAAAAGTCCTCTACCCTCCTATTAGAAAAAAAAAAAATAGAATCCATTCACACACACACGTACGGACACATAGTTCCCGAAATACAAGTCAGCAGCATATTGTTCCACTTTGGAGGGTCCACTTTATGACCCGCTCCAGTGTTCAGACCACTCAGCACTTTTCTAACACTACTCATTCAAACTTTTATGAAAAACACAGACAGACGGCAGCAGCTGAGCAAGAACTTAGTGAGGCTAAATAAAATACAATTAAATATTTCTGTTTAAAGGGCCAATATCTGATATTGAACCATGACTGTAGAATATGTTACAGAGTCAACAACTTAACTCCACCCACTTAGTCCATTGTTGAACTTTGACAGAGGAATAGCTGTCTGGGATAGTCATGAAGCACTATGTAACCTTTATTTGCCAAAAAATAAACTAAAAGCATATTTTTGTAACATGGGTTTGTTTACTGCACTGAAAAACAAAGAAATATATGTGTTCTTACTATGAGTGCTAGTTACTATTCTGCTTGTTTCCATGGAAATGTTGTTCCTTTGGCTTTAATTCCACAGTATAGCATGAAGCCTATAGCTATAGCTATAGCTTTATAGCCTTTAGCCTTGTCATAGTTGTTTTCCCTTCTCATTTACCCTTTCAAAGCTCTATTTGCATTGTGCATGTTTGAGCAATATTTAATCACTTATTTTTAAGATGCCATATTGCAGCTCAATTTGCATTTTCACTGCCACCAGTATACAATTTCATGGCTCTTTGTTGTGACGACATTAATAGCTCCCATTGGCCACCACAGTTTTCTAACATGGAAATCAGATAACTTATTTATTTGATTAAATCGTTTGACATTATATTGTACTGTACTGTTTCTTTTGTGCATGTAGGAGTAATCATGCATATTCTGCTCAAAATGCTTTCTTCCACCTACTGATGCCATGAGGTAGAGCTCCTCCCTGTCCACACACTTTCACAAGACTCAATCTGATCATTTTAGTGCTGAAATCACTGATCCTCCAAAGCATGTCTCGATAGATAGCAGTTGATGTTTTAACCTTATTTTGACTCTACGTTCTTTTCTCAAAAATCCAGTATACAGGAAACGGGAGGAAAAATTAAGCAGACTATAATACATTTTCAGTATTTAGCTGACTAACAGCTACTGCTTTTAACCTTATTTTAACTACACTTGTCTATTGATGGCAATTTACAACAATTAGAAAAGCCTACAAGTCACTTTTTAAAACTACTATTATTCTAGTTATACATGTTATAGGAAACTATAGGCAAAACCCTCCTGTCGGCATATGTTAATCTTGGACAGACTCTATGATGTGGAGATCAAGTTTCAACCTAAATATAGAACTGAAGTCAATGGTTTTGGAGGCTTGCATTGCTTTTTTTAACTTAATGACTCAAGTATTCTTATTTCTGCAAACTCCTCTAGCACGTCTGTGTACTTCACTTTATTTATTTATTTGATAAGTGGCTGTTATATTTAACTCATTATACTAGACACTGCTATGGCTAAGTATTGTCTAATTCCTGGTTAGAATGTACCAGTAGTGTGACTTGTTTCTTTAAAGGTCCTATATTACACAAAATTGACTCTTGTGAGAGGTATTAAAATGTTACTCGCTCAAAAATATACCTAGAGTTGTGTTTACCTACCTTCTACCTGCTGCCCTTGGGTACAAGGAACAGGTCCATACAGGCAAGAATAACCAGACTGAGCAGTGGCCCCCTCCCTTCTCTGCCCGCCTCCCATGAACTATAACCACACCCACAATACAATAATATTAAACTGGACTTGCACTGTTGCATAATGTCCTAAAAACACTCCACATATATGACTGTATGTCCCTATGATGCACTTTACTGTTAATGCCCTTTATTCTGTTGCTAACTGATACTGATACTGTATTACACATGTGCTACATTGAAGGTCATTACTGTGCACATGTTTACAGGGGGGGTATTTATGGGGTTATGGGATGGGCTCTTGCACCTTTGGTATTGCACTTTATATCAAAACTATGCAGTGTTTGATGCTCTAAACATAATTGTGTTGCTTTCTATGACAATGACAACACAATTTTAAATCTTGTTTTATTTCATTCACACAGCCCTTTATTATTAGTGGAATACATCTTCAAAGCTTAAAATGTTCTGTTCCACCTTGTGATGTCATGAAGTGGTAATTTTCATATTAACAGCTACATTTTACATTTTGTTCAGTGTAGACTGGCAATTCCAGGGCTGAAATTATCTAAATGATTCTAGTGAAGGTGTATGGAGGTTAAAAAGACAGTGGAGCACTTCCTGTATTACCACATGACATCACAAGGTGGAACAGAGCGGAGAGTGTTCTGTGTGCGTGTGTAAATATGAAGGGTATATGTGTTACGTGAATGACACGGAACACAACCCTGGCTCTTGTGTTGTTTTTGATGAAGAAACAAGATTATAACATAGATCAGTAAAGAGTGTAATATGGGCCCTTTAAAAGCCCCCTCACTCAAAGGAGAACTATATGCAACTTTTCTGGTGGAGGATACATCATATGCATGCCCAGAATGTTACAGAGTATGGAATTAAAGTAATTAATCTTGTATTTATTCAATTACAGGTGCATTTCTCAAAAATACCATGAAAAACATACAATCTTACAGTGAACTCACCTCTCTGCAGATTTTCCTGGTAACTTTGCCTACTGCTGTCATTGACAGCTTTAACTTAAGATTGGTGATGATAAAAAAAAATAGTAAGTAAGTATAAGCAGCTGCATTAGTGTTCAGAGTAATTGAAGTAGAAGTAGTAATAATAATAGTGGCGGCTCTGCACTCATGTACCATGATCATTGGATGGGAAACGCTTCGGGCCAAACCAGTCAACCCTTCCACCTCCACAACATCTAACATCACTTTTCTCTCACATATCACTCAAACCTTCAAACACCACCACCAAAAAATCGATCATCTAACATTGCCTTCGACCGAGACGTTTTTGTCGATGATATCCTGTCTGGTGAGGAAGGGAGGGGCATGTGAGACCATTTCTCTGCTAGACTCATTTCACCAGCAGTCATAACAATCAGAAGTTGAAGTTAGCTATCACCGAGTTTCCTTAAGTTGTTGGACAAAGCAGTGTTCTTTATACCCCCAGATCCAGCCCTCAAAAACAACTAGCATGCTAACAACACACTTTCAGTTTTGCAGAGAGTAAGACACTCTTTAATTAGATCCAGACATCACTGCAGAAATTTGCCTTTCCCCAGTACATATATATTGTAAAAGACCTCTGTGTGCTCTCTGCATTTAATTATAGTGTATTTTATCATCCACAAACCAAGAAGTAAGCACTGTTAGCATGTTAGTTGTTGTTAGCAATACTGTGTCAGCAAAACTCATCTTTTCAGCAAAACTCATCTGAAAGTAGTGAAAAGCACTTATAAACTCATCACAGTAAATAATTATGATGCTCAAAATGCATAAGGTATGTGAGGAATAACTTTGGGCCACTGCAAACAGTTTAACATGAACTAGTTCTATTTTTCCCGCTTTTAAGACAATAAAATTAGGCACAGCACATTAAAAGTTAAGGAACAGGAAAGAAGTTGGACAACATGACGAGAAGCGGGCAGGCCAGAGAAAGGAGGATAAGGGAGAGAGACAAAGTGGTCTAACTGCCAAAATAGTGGAAGCCTATTAGACCTAATAATCAGTGATGTCACTGGAGAAGTCATGTGTGCAATATGATGATATACACATTATATTTTGTGATGTTTGGATCTAATTAAAGAGTGTCTTACTCTCTGGAAAACTGAAAGTGTGTTGTTAGCATGCTGGTTGTTTTTGAGGGCTGGATCTGGAAAGAACACTACATTTTGTCCAACAGCCTGCAGTCAATTGTTTGAAATCAGAAACACTGGCTATAGGACAGTCAGGACAGTCATATGTGATGTCACAAAGTGCTTAAAATTACAGTGGCTACTGGAGGCAGCACGCACGCAGTTTTTGACTCTTTTTTGAACACAAAGCTGCAAATTTACCTAGTTTCGCCCTAAACACTCCAACTGATGATGCCATAGCAGCAGCACTCCACCTATGCCTGGCTCATCTGGAAAATAAAAACGGTCACATACGGATGCTGTTCATTGACTTCAGCTCCGCTTTTTACCACTGTTATCCCACAACACTTGGTGACCAAACTGAGTACACTAGGCATCATCATTTCATTACCACAGACAGTAAGAGTCAGTAAAAACTCCTCAGAGACCACCATCATTAACACCGGGGTTCCCCAGGGATGTGTGCTGTCTCCATTGCTGTTCACACTGATGACCCACAACTGCTGTGCCAGATTCACATCGAATCACATCATCAGATTCGCTGATGACACAACAGTGGTGGGCCTCATCAGTGGCGATGATGACTCGGCATACAGAGAGGAGGTACATCAAGTCATCAACTTGTGTGACAGAAACAACCTACATCTCAATGTTAGGAAAACAAAAGTAATAACTGTGGAAAAACACAGTACACACACCCCACTCACAATCAATGGCAGTGCCGTGGAGTCTGTGGGAAGCATCAAGTTTCTGGGAGTGCACATCACAGACAACCTCACATGGATGACAAACATCACGTCCCTAGTCAAAAAAGCACAGACGCGCCTTCACTTCTTGCGCAGAATGAAGAGAGCGAACCTCCGCACTTCTGCACTCATCACCTTCTACAGGGGTACTATTGAGAGTATCCTTACCAGCAGCCTCTCCGTCTGGCACGGCAGCGGACAGGAAGGCTTTACAGAGGGTGGTGAGGACTGCTGAAAAGATCATCAGATCACCCCTACCAGCCACCCAGGACTTATACACATCACACTGCTCCAAGAGAGCCATCAAGGACACCACCCATCCAGCACACAAACTGTTCCCCCTCCTCCCATCCGGTAAGCGGTACTGCAGCATGCGGTGCCACACAAATAGACTCAGAAACAGCTTCTTTCCACAAGCCATCAGGCTGATCAACACACTCCAGGCAGCTCAGCACTCTTGCACTTCACAATTGCAATTGCACTTTCATTTTTTGCACCTTACATATTTCACATTCATCTACCTCAAGCTACCTTCTTGTTTGAAGAGTATATGCTTGCCTGTTCTCTACATCTATTTACTGTTGATGCATGTGTACACTTTATGTCATGAGTGTGTATGTATGTGTGCGCGTGTGTGAGTTTTTAGTTAAATTGTACATTTGGAGTCTGGTGGAATGCAATTTCAGTTCTTTGTGTAATGTCTGTTACATAGTGAATTGACAGTAAAGTACACTTTGAAATTTGATCTGTGAACTTTTTAAAGGTGCACTATATAAATGTTCTGTTGGGGATGGGTTTGCTTTCAGCTTGTCTCTATTGGAATATTATTGCTTTGCCTGGAATGTTCCACAGCATGGCAGATCTGACTCGTCTGTGTCCTGGAGATGGATAAATTCATTGCCACACTGGTGAATATTCCAGTCAAAGGGAAGTGGGTGAGTTTTGGTGGTTGTCGAAAACACATTTTCTGAGCACTCAAGCCTCAAATGCCAGAAAATACAGGATTACTCAAACATACATGAATCAATCTAAATACAAAATGGTTTGCAGTGATCTAAAGTTATTCTTTACTAACCTTATGCATTCGTAGCATCCTAATTTAAGATAACAACTAGCATGCCAATGCACATTTCCTGAGTTCTGACATGTGTGTAATCTATTCAGTGATATATTCCATTTTATGTGCAATTCTATCCCAAACAGTTTGACGATATTTGTTACATTTTTGTGGTTTCTTTTACTGTGACTATATTGTTCATTATGTGGCTCTGTAATTGCTGTGGTTTCACAACAAAGCCAAGGTTCTCCAACTCCACCAGGCAAAGCTGCATTCTGATTTTTATATGGAAATGAGGAAATTAAGCAAACCATGGTTTTAGATTGCTAACATAGAGAGGTGAAACAAATTATTTACTTTTCGGCTGGAGACAATTTCATCAAACTGTTTTCTAAAAGGTAATAACTATAACGTGTGCTCCTACTGGTTGTAGACCTGGCAAGGTTCTGCTCTTGTGTTAGTCCAGGTCTAGTCCAGTTTTGGTTTTTGGTTCAGTCCTAGTCTAGTATTCTAGTGTTGAAGTGGGAATGCAGCCATAGTTATGTTTTTGGGTTTATGGCAAACTTGTTTTAGTTATGAGAATTGGCAACCCTGTTGGGTTAATAGTTATTTTTCTGGTGGAGGTATGCATGGAGATGATACTGTTTGGGCAAGAAAGTTCCACAGTCCCCCAAGCCAGTTACATCACAGATCAGTGCACACCTTGGCTTACTATAAGAATGTATGTTTTTTCCAGGCATTTTTGAACAATAAAAACACCTGGAGACTGAAGTAGCCCCCCCAAAAATTACACAGGGCATCTAATATAAACCTGTCATATAACACTAGCAAACATACACGTTTAAACAAAACACAACTGCAGATATGATTTTGAATTGCTAACATCATAACACTCTTAAACTTCCAAAAGTCAACTTACGATAGTATAGCATTAAATGCTACATCCTTGTGAGTGGATATGAAATGCTACTTTTACTTTTCAAGGGAGTTAGGTAATAATCCATAACTGCCTTGTCAGTGCACCAAACCCATCAGGAAGCTTGCCGTTGTCCACCCCGCGGAGACATCAGCTAGCATACTTGCGTTAACTCTGGTTCATTTCGGTGAGACGGACAGCTCAATCTGCCCCCTTCGCTCTGGGCTACGCTACCACTCTCCCTCTGTCTCTATGGGACGGACGTGGGTCATCCATTTCAAAACCATTATGCTTACCCCCTTTAGCGCTACATGATAGAACGCCGGGATACAGTCGGGGGGAAAGGAAGGCCCCATGAGAGTGCAGACTTGGTGGATGTACTGTCACAAGGACTATGGAGCTATTATCCGTGGTGAGATTGGGCCCGCTCCTCCATTGATGCGCACATGTTGCTACACAAAAGCCAGAGGTATTATATTGTATTGGTGTGAATGGGTGTTGAGATCTGATTCCACAGTCTGAGAGAGAAGAGCAAGTGCTCAGGTGTAAGGGTGTGTCAAGGGAAATAAGGATGGTATGTTTATCTGTTACTGATAAAATAAGTATAGAAACATAACAGAGTATCATTTACTATTATTAAAATCTATACAGATCGTCATTCTTAGGGGGTATTTTACTTCTATGGGGTATTAACTGCTAACACATAACATATTTAAATCACCATGTTACCTTTTATTGTTTTGAAAACGCTACATTTTCCAAAAACAAAATACTAACCTTTTATAAGTTTCACTTTTATTTTTGACACTGAGTCCCCCTCCCACCCCGCACAAATTCACTCCCCCTACAGAGTGCTATCACAAAACAATCAGCGTGCATCCCTCTAATGAAGCTACTGCACATTGCATCAGGTTTGTTTGTTGTGTATAGTTTCATGCCTTTGTGTATTCATGGAAAATCACCGTGTGGTTACAGCAAACCATAAGGAGGGTTCGAATTGGACCAGAGAAAATTACTCAAACATGCATGGATGACATCTAAGAGAAACAATGAGGGAACAATATTATGGTAGAAAGCTAAAAAAATCTATTTTACATAATACTCCCTCTTCAAAGCCTCACCATGTAACTTTAAGCCAAAAAAGGGCTCACATAAAACATTAACCAAACCATCAAATAATACATTATAAAGACATTCATAGAACTTACTTAGCAGTAGCTAAGTCTGGCATTTTCTTTTGTAAGAGTAATGAATTTGTACATGGTCCCTGACAACTAAAGAATAAAGAACCAAAGATTTAATGCCACAAAAAATATCCCAAATGAAATCTATATTATAATTTTTGTACATTAATCTGTTGGCATATTTAATCATATGCGTCCTTACTGTGAGAAGGGTTGCATCTCCTGACTCTTATTTTGGACTAGACGTGGCCCTCATTTTGCTTATTTCTATGGAAATGCTGTTTCATTGGGTATAATCTTCCGCAATATGGCATAAAATGGATCTATCTGCAGGGACACTGTTTCGAAGTATGATTTTAACTTTCTATTTCCATGGAATCATACAGGTGATGCGCCACCTCCAGAATGTTGCTTAGTGTTAATTTAAAGGTGCACTGTGTGATTTTTCTGGTCTCCCTACCAGATATCTATCCATTAATTATTTCTACTGTATATTGAGAATTTTTTCAAGCATATTTTACAAGATAAAGGTTGAATTATTGAAGGCTTCTAGATAGACATAAGGCACCTTTAAATCCAATAATATGTATTTCATTATTTGAGATTTTGTTTTAGTCGGAAGCTCTTGTAAGTATAACATTTTATATTATTAATATAATATTAGAATTTCAAACTTGACACTAAGAAATAGTAATGAATACCATTGGATCTCTCTCCGACCGAGTGGTGTCCAAGCATGGATAGCCCCAAAAATGTAGTACGTTTACCCTGTGTGAGTGTAAACGGCATGATTGCTCATCTAGCATCTAGTTTGCAAGGTTTGTCTTGTGCGTGGAGAGGTTAGAGAAGAGGAAACATGAATGCACTTACTTACAGTGAATCTTTAATCAGGACTGTGACAGAGACAAAAGTTTTGAAGCCTCTCACCTACTGTTTAACCGTTGCTGCTCCACGCCATTGTTTAATCTATAAACTCAAAGAGGAGCGTATCACAGTAAGACTTATATCTGCCTCATTGTTTAAGAGAGATTTTATGTCGCTGGAGATATTTTCTCTTCTAAAACGATAGCACTGCTGCTGTAAAAAAAAAAGCACTGTGTGATGACCTCAGTTGTGCAGATGTGAGTGAATGTTTGAGCACGGCACGGAAAAGGCCTAGTGGCCTAGTGTGAGCGAGGCCCTTACTGTCTCTTTCCTTGTGATACAGTGACCTATGTCTGACTCCGCAGCTTTTTCAGTTCTGATAGCGATATAGATAATTTGACTTGAAGTATCTGCTGATACGCAGTTTTAACAGATACCAGTGTAAGGACAGAAAATGGCACTTATTTCCTTAAAACACAGTTAACTTATTACACAAGATATACAATTGTGTTATATATAACTGTTAAGCCCCAACCAGAATATCGACTGGACCGATATCCTGGAACTGATTCCCGTTCAAGCTGTCAATTGTCAGTATCGATGCTTCCACACCAGTATCGGTGCTTTGATACCGGTATTGACGGATCCCTTGTATAATGGTATGATTCAAAAATCATTTCCGTGAATAGATAGCTAGCTTTAATTTGGTAGTTCATGGAGGATATTTGATAGCACTCTCCAGTTATTTTTATTTACTTGAACCAAATAAAATTTCAAAATGCTCACATTTTGAGTTAGTTACACAAAAAAGAAAGCACTAACCACTCTGCCACAATGCATATATATATATATATATATATATATATATATATATATAAAATCTCCGTCTCATCTCATCCCCTCTTTTCTTTAATGTGTATATATATATATATATATATATATATATATATATATATATATATATATATATATATATATATATATATATATATATATATATATATATATATAGTGCTACCTTTGGGAGGAGCTCCAAAGTCATGTCACAAGGATACTCCATATTTGATTTAGGCTTTTAAGCATGTACCAAACCTATTGGGTTGTCATAGGTGTGGGCCTGTCCATGTCTTCCCTCAGGCTGTTTCTGTCTGTCTGCAGCAGTGGACCTTGGTACGACTTTGTTTTGCTGGTTCATAACTGCACTATATTGTCCTTCGTTCTTTAGTGTTGACTTTTGGTGGTGTAATTTTCCGTATCTTTCTTTCATACAGTGATGTGTGGAAAGGTGAAATGTATGCTAGCTAGCCCGTCTGTTTACTTGGCTGCTGTTGACTTAGCGATAGGACAAGATGGAGCTAGGTTGCAATGGTGTCGCCATATACAGAATGTGACAGACAATACATTTAGTATCGTCCTCATCCCAGAGATACATTGAAATTTGTTGATATGTATTAAAACTTAGAGGCCCTGAGCCTGACTTCTTTCCATGTATTTAAGCAAGGCCTTGTACAGATGTATTGTCATCACCGTGCACTGTCTATATCTAATTAAAAATATTTTTTTTTGTCTAATAATCAGGAAGTGCACGTTGGCATGCTAGTTGTTGTTGGCTTTACTGTCAAGGTAAAACTCCACACTGCTCTTTGAATGTTATGAAAGTACATATAAACTCATTGCAGTGAATAATTAGGATGGTTGGAATGCATAAGGTTACTTTGGACCACAGCAAAATTTAAATCAGCTAGTTATGCTTTTCACATTTTTAAGACAGGTATAGTGCCATTGAAACTAGTGAAAAGGTATAGATGAAGTACAGAAGTAAATATTAGTATTAGTAAGTATTAGTAAGTATTTTTTAGAACTGCTTCTTTTGCAATGCTGTCTGATCTGGAGATGGTACCACTGCTCTTGACAAGTTTCCTGAAGCTGCACTGAAAGATGTGTCAGCTGCAGAAGACTAATTTCGGTACAAGGGAATAAAGTGTACCATTTTTCCTTGCAGAGCAATGGTGGTGATTGGTTGGTAGTAGCTTGGCAATAGCATGCATAGCCAATATATAACCATGTATGGCAATATAGAATGAAATCATCTTGAAATTAGAATCTACAGCCATTTAGTCAATTAATCCATTACAGGTGTGTCAGGCAACCAAATTTTCATTAGAATTTTTCCAGTGACTGGCCAGTTTAGTCATTTTCAATTATCAAGATGCTGTTTACTTGTATTTCTCTGTATACATACTAGTTTTTGTGCTAGATCCGAATATTTTTTTAGAGCTTTTGTCTGTGCATTCCTACTAAATTTTAGTCAATGATCCCATTGACAGGACATGTCTATAATCGATAAAGAATTTATTTAGTCAAAGAAGTTCAGTCCTATCAAATACATTGCACTTAAATTCCTCCCTCCACTGGTTTCTTCATCCGTACGTCCTCTCATGCTTCTTGACCTGGCTCACCCTTGCACTTATCTGCTCGTTCTCCTATCATGCATCCTCGAGTGTTTGCTCTCTCTCTCTCTCTCTCTCTCTCTCTCTCAGGAAGGCGGATGGCCAGGCTCTGAGATATCCTACACTCTACGGGGTGTTCAAGGTGCACTTTCAGACTTGTCCCATCTGTTTGACTTTCTTCACAAAAAGCTTTTTATCTGGGCGTTTGGCTCTTAAGGCGACTGGTACGGAGCTGATAGGGCAGGAACGCTGTGGGACTGGCAGCGGACAATAGGCACAACATTTGAATAGAGGGCAGAGAGTGGAGATAAGGATGTGTGTGCATTATTAAAAGTCATATGTTCTGATGCTTCCTATAAAGTGAGAGGAAATATAACCTAATTTAAGAAAGCAATCGGAATATTTGAGGATTGGTGGGAAATCAAACTTTAGCGCAGTAAAATTGAGAGAAAAGCACAGACAACTTTTGTATCCACAAATGCACAAAGGACTTCCCTCTGCATGCACATAAAATTGTTTGTATTTCTGCTAAAATAGGCTGAAGTACATCAGCATCACTGGGTTTGCAACTGGTTGAGAGGCAAAGGTCGTGGACTGTGACTGGTTGACAGTAACAGAGAGGTGAGGATGAGGAAGTAAATTCAGTCTTCCTGGTTGAATTTCTGCTTCAGCTTCATTAAGTCCATAATGATAACACATCAAACCAATCCTGAGGCCCTTGTCCTAACATTAGGTCTGTTTAAGCCGGCCCCTGCTGTGTGGGCCCCTGAGTGTGGGCCTCTGACTGCAGCTCTTCTCTTAAATGGGGCCATTATCATGTCTCTCAGTAATCAAATCACAGCCATTGCTCTGATGAGCTTGGCCTTTAACAGGGAGGGTACTTCTGACCAAAGACTGTCAATGCGATTAACAAGGAAACAGATGAAGCTCTAGATAAGTTCACACTTGAATTCAGAATATTGCCTCATAGCAGAAACAAATTGACAATTTTTTTCTCTGCATCTGTAGGTGTTATTGGCACCGTCCTTGACCAATCAAAAATATTTTCTATAAGTGTACATTTTAAGTAGATTAGCACAATGTTTAAAAGAGGTTAAAGAGCCCTCTAGAAACAAAAATGTGTCTGCTGTCAGCACAAAAAAAGAGTATTTGTGAGTAATGTAGAAAAATATTTTTTTAAGTTTCGAAAGAAAAAAAAAAGCTTCCTTTATTTTTGGGGATGATTGTAGGCAAGGCATGCAATTTTTAGAACTCAATTAAAAACAAAATGAAATGAAACAAAAAATAAAAAATAAAAATCTTCCCATCCTCTGAAATAGATCTCAATCCTATGCCAAGACACTGGTAGTGGCAATGAGAAGATGGAGAGACTGAGGAGGCTTATGGTTCTACTGCTGCAGTGGACACCACACATTGACAGATATTGATATTTTTCTGCTGATGTCTTCAACAATCCCGGGGATGTGATGCTAACTATAGGCACTGCTCCGTCTGAAGCTCTGTTACTCAAATTAGATTTTAATCTGAGCTTTGTTTGATCATAATCCAATCATAAAGAGCTGACTTAGTTGGATCTACAACAGGTGAGTTTATTTGTGCTGTTAAACTAAAAAAACATTACAGTCATAAGCTAGCTGGCATTAGACAGTTTTGCAGTTTGTCACTCACCCTTTTGTTTTATTTTTTCAGACAGTCTTTTTTTGGCTGTATCTGCTAATGTGTGCATTGTGTCACCATGATAACTGCTGAAACATTCCACAATAGACATACATGTACACCACTCCCAGCATGTTGTCACTGCAATATCAATTGAATTAAATGCAAATCTCCATATATTTATGGTCAGTTTTCTTCTCTATCGTTCCATTATATGTTTTATTTGACAACTTGGCTAACATTTAGGTAGCTTCGACACCATATCTTGCATTGTATTCCATCTCTGCCAACAAGTATCACGCAGAGGCTACTAAAAAGCCCTTCTAAAACTCTCATGACGAAAGCCCTCCACACTTCAGATGCCCTGTTCTTCCACATGCATGTACTTAAAATACCATTGGTCTAAATAAATGACACTTTAATGACAGGCATTGCTTTGGCACATGTGCCCACACCCCCACATCATAATCAAAGGCATATCAAAATTTGCGGTTTCTAATAACAGTATTGACCAACAGTTGCACGGCTTGTGACTATCATTATTGGTCTTTGACGAAAACCCCAAGTTTACTCGGGGAGTGAAAACAGCGTAACACCGCAAGCCCCCGCGTAATATCTTCCATTCCCGCTCATTTTATGTAGGTTTTAAACATGCCATTAGCCAATTTAATCCAATTTTCCCAGCTTTCGGAGCACTCTACTGGAACAGGCTGTGGCTAATATTAAACATATGGTCACTAGCTAGCTGTTGCCCCCTCCAGCCGGAGAAATGGGTCTGTCTTAAAGGAACGGGGAAGGAGACATGTATTGCACACAAAAAAAAAAAAATTGTCAATTATCTAGTAATTGATAATGCAGAAACCCAAGCAGTGAATTAAACGTCGAGTTTGATTAGCGGTCAGATGCCTTTTCATTTGTTGGTAGTTCATTACCGACATCTGTTAATTATTTTGTGAATGAGTCTTAAGAGGTAATAAGGAATGGTGTGAGGAGGTAGAGGGATAAAGTATAATCTTTGGGGAGAGAAGAGAGCTTTGTAATTCTAGTGTAATTCTATGCCTGGCGTAGTCCTGGTTTGTTCCTGCTTTAGACCTGATCTAGACTTGGTTTGGTCCAGTTCCATCTAGTCCTGATCACGTCCTGGTCTAGTGCCACTTTAGTGCCATACTTGAGAATTTGGTTCTCTGCATTTGACCCATCCTTCCATGTTGAGGCAACTTGTCAGGAGTTATGTGCTGTTATAATTGAATGTTGAATGACCTATCTTAAGATTTTGAGCAAAATGAAAGCATGAAATACTGTATGTAATTATATCAAATTATATTAAATCCTTTAATGGACAACAAAGTCTCTAAACTATGCCATGTTCATGTGTCAAATAATGGCTCAAATAAAAAAGTAAAAAAAAAAGTGTATGCCTAATGCTGTACACAAAGATGCAATCTTTTTGGACTTAACATTTTTGCAACACCAGCCAAACAATCAGATTCCTGTAGCTCTTGTAATGACTTTTTTTTTCCGAATTAAAATAAGAAGAACATAGCTGAATGATTAGCTTACATGGAGAGAAATTGCACACAGAAACGCCTCTCCTGCTTTGAGAAAAAAAGAGGGGACCTCTTGTGTGTGAGGTGGAAGTACTACAGACTCAGAGACTTAGCCAGCTTTGTTTTTGTTAAGACTATAGTTTTGGCAAAGTCCTGGTTCAGATTTGTCTTGTCAGGTCTAAAGATTCTCACAAAAATAATTGTCTGAAACAATTATAGTTATTAGGCAGATCTTTTTCAATGTTTTATGTATTTGAGCAAAATTTGCCTTCTTCCCTTTATATATATATATATATATATATATATATATATATATATATATATATATATATATATATATATATATATATATATATATATATATATATATATATATATATATATATATATATATATATAGTTATATAGTTATATATATATATATATATATAGTTATATATATATATATAGTTATATATATATAGTTATATATATAGTTATATATATATATATAGTTATATATATAGTTATATATATAGTTATATATAGTTTCAAAACAGTTCTTTTGATTTGATTACATAATTTTATCCTTGAAATCAATTGAAATGCATTTATTACATTTAAAATTATTAACATACCATATATATTGTACATTTGACAACCCTAGAGAGTTGAATTATGAATTATTCACAATTTTCAAACCTGTTACCGACATCTGTTCATTATTTTTTGCACAAATGTAAAAGCACACATGCATAGACGATAGATATGGGGCGAGAAAGTACAGGGCTAAAGTCATCCATCTTTGAAGAGCAAGGGGAGCTCCGCAAATATTGTCCCTGGGATTAGGAGTGTTATTACTTGGTCATTGGTTGCAGACCTCAGTCTCTCCTCTCGGGACTGTCTCAATGGAGGCTGTTGTGTGCTCCCCCTGCACCCCCTCCCAGCCAGGCACGCATCTCTTCTACAATGTCAGTCTTTATTGCACAGAGCTCCTCTCTTTCTTTGACGCTTTGTGTTTTAAGCAGTTTGGAGTGTCATTTGCCGACATTGAGGTTGGTCTGGTTAGTGATGGGTTGAGCAGGAAAATTTAGTTTCTTCTAAAAAAAAAGTGTGTAGATTCATAGTTTGATTTTAACAAAGAATTAAATAAAATTTATCAAAACTACAGATTAATACATGTCCAAAGCAACAAGTTTTGGCAAGTCACTGTTTGAAAAAGATACTGGATTATTGTTTTCCGTTATGTCTCCAAAAAAAAACAAAATACATGATTTTAAGATTCAAGCTGTTGCACTGAAAGACAGTGATTAAAAGCAACATCTTCCTCAAATAAAAAGTAAAGCAATATTGTCATTTTACAATAAATAAAATAAATCATTGTGAAAACAATTATTACAATATGCCATATAAAGGGACAGTAATGTGACTCTATTGTAGGGCACTTAAATCTCTAAAAATAAATTATTATTATTATTATTATTATTATTATTATTATTATTATTATTATTATTATTATTATTATTATTAATAATAATAATAATAATAATAATAATAATAATAATAATAATAATAATAATAATAATAATAATAGGCAAGGCAAGTTTATTTTCCAATGCAAAGGTCATCAAAGCTGTAAAAAAAATGTGTCCAGCGCTCCAATTGAACAAACTGAACGTGTGTCAGAATATCTTTTTCTGATACATTCTTATTGCACAAATTTTATTCTTATTTAAATGACTTTTTATTTTTATTCTTAATTCTATCCTGTGGTTGTGGCATCTGTTAACTAAGAGAATTTCCCTTCGGGGATCAGTAAAAGTGATTCTGATTCTGATTCTGATTCCCACCTGCCTTTCAATGTGAATGAGCACACCCCATGATGATGTATATATATGTGTGTGTGTGTATATATATATATATAAAATCAGATGCAGACAGTATGCAGCTGTTTCATTTTGACCCTAAGAGCTGCTTTTATTTATTTATTTAAGACGTTGCACATTGATTAACATTACACAATGAGTTAGCTGATTTGAGCACATTTTGGTAGCCCTTGGGGCAGATGTGAGAAAGGCAGCCTAAAAATAAAATCATTAAAAAAAATAAATTGAAAATATACAATAAAATTACTGATTAGGGCTCAGTGCTCACAAAATCTGTTTCCACAAGCCATTTTTGGCTTTTTACATTTGTAATTACTCAAGTACCAGTAACTGTACTAAACTACATCTCCATAATAAAACACATTATAGTAAAATATTACATTACATGGTGAAAAAGGTAAAGCAAATTAAGAAAACAAATTGTGTTTAGTAGAACATGACCTTTAACCAAAAAAGATTCATAAAATCATTACTACCTCATTCCCCCCTCCACATTTCTGTCTCTCCATAAGCCCATTCTTCATATTTGGTGTTTTTGGAGTTGTCCCATCAGTCTGTAAGCCTTGGGGCGCTGCAGACAAAGACACTGCTATTACAGGCACTCTCGATTATTATGACATTTATCAAAAGATGTTTATGTAGCTGATTAGATTTATGCTTGAATTATGAATGAGGACACATGTGCCTCTGTTCTGTCTGACACACCATGTTTGAATGAGAGGATCTTAAACCAATTTTTTTGGTATGTATTTAAGGAAAATGTGTCTCACCCCAGTGCAAATATATTGTATAAGCAGTACTTGAAGTCAAATTAATTCTGCTGCATGCTGTCTGTATCTAATTATAAAGTATTTTATTGTCTGATAATTGGCTTTTCTGCAACAGCTATACAGATTTTAACTTGTTCATGGTCTGAAGTGCCGAGCTATAAAATTATCTAATTGACCATGTGCAGCACTGTGGCTAGCACTCATGCTTCACATCAAAAAGGTTCTAGGTTCGATCCCCTGGCTTCCCAGGCCTTTCTATTCAACATTTACTCAACTGTGTGGAGAAATAGCAGATAGGATAGGAGAAAGTGGACAACCTTGGCGATCTCATCTCATCTCAGAAGCTAAGCATGTGCGAATCTGGTTAGTATGTGGATGGGAGACCTTGGGGAATATTAGGTGCCACAATGGGGCACCTCTGAACATGGAATGAATGATTACTGCACGGTAAAGTGCTTTGAATGTCTTATAAGGCTCTGTATAAATCAAATATTTGAGTTGACAAGTTACCAGAAACAGTTGTAGGTGAATACACGGTAAATCATTTTCCTTTATTTTTTTTTTTACTCTTGTAACCATGACACACACCTGTGCTATTACATCACAGTCTAAAAGTGCTAGTGCTATTTCATCATCGCTTCTCCTGTTAGCATGTCCGCAAACACTAACATCAGGTGTAGGTGGTAGACAGTCTGGGAGACATGGGCCGTATGTTGTTCTTTCCTGCTTTCGGACATTTTAGAATAACAGAGCGAACTGAGAAGCACCATGACGACATCCCATCCACAAACACCGAGCGACTGTCAAAGTGTCTTTACTCTGGCAAAAGGACATGAAACGCACAACTGACTTTTACGCACTTTCTCCACTTAAACAAGAACATGACAGCATGATATTACAAGAAGTTGATTAATCATTTTAACTCTGAACTTACTTATACCCTGACTTTTACTGTCTTAAAATGTGAAAAATAGAACCAGTTATTTTTAAATTGTTTGCAGTGGTCCAAAGTTATTTATCATTTATGCATTCCAAGCATCCTAATTATTGACCCTCAAGTTTATAAGCACTTTTCACAACTTCCAGAGACCAGAGTGGAGTTTTGACAATCATGGTAAAGCTAACAATAACTAGCATAGCTTAATGATGTGACAAAACAATACATGTAAGCATGAGGACCAATAGTGTGAGAGTGCTCACCTTTCCTTAGATCTGACTTGAAAGTTGGCCTGGTGCGTCACCTGCTTGCCTGCTTGGATATAGATAAGTTAAATGCAATACAGTTTTAACGGTTTAGGCAAAGCATTAACATCTTCATGGATCGAAACAATTGGCAGACCCTCAGTGAAAACTCCCATAGTGCACCTTTAAGTCCACCAAACCTGGAAGAATAAATGGAAAAATAGGTTCACTATGGAAAAATAAGTATTCTCTCAAGGTTTTCTTGTTATTCACAGCATTTTTTTTTATTTATATTAAAATTTTGCACAAAGACATCTAAAGCAGACTGTTGCAGTGGATTTCTTTTTTTTTCAAAATAATATTTACCTTGCAAATAAGACCATATTTTTTTTCTGTTTTATTTAGATTATAGTGCTAAATTTTGTTCTAGTATTAGACATTTGACGTGGCATAAAATTCAGTTAAAAAAATATATATTGATGCATTTACATTTCTTCCTGTTTAATTTCTTCCATTTTCTTTCAAATATATTAGTTAACACTAACATAAATTTCCACCACCACCAGTTTGTATGGGTATGTGTGATTCATTGATCTCTTTCCCCTCTGTCCCTTCTTTCCCCCTCTCCTTTCCTCTCTGCTAGCAGGCCTCCTGGGTCCCAGAGCTCCTAATTCGGTCTTATCAGTGGAGTAATTTAGCAGGCACAGCTAGGGTTTCTGTCGCGCGGCGAGTGGCCCTATTGTCCGGCCCCGCTGTTGGTCAGATAAAGCGGCAGATTGAACAAAGTCCGCGCTGACCTCTACAAACTCCCAAATCTCACTCACGAAAGCCCAACATCTCAGCCTTACATCACGTTCTGTAGACGTAAAATTTTGTTCTATCTATCTAACCTTGTTGAGTCCTGATAATTGCAGGATTAACTTGGTTAAAGTGTCTGCGATGTGTTTTATGGACCTGGAACTTTACTTTTTAACATTATACTACTAAGTGCGGTAAAAAATTAAACCCATCTGTACACTTTTTGGACAGATCTCTGGGATGTGTGATTTTTGTTTTGTTTTTTAAACCAAAATGGGGTCAAAAGCTAAAAATTTCACACCTACGCCAGGCGACAGGCTGCTGATGAAAACTATTTATTGATGGTTCTAGCAGGACTAAAATCTAAAGGTTAAGCAGGGTTTTGGGGTCGGAAAGTCTCCGCAACTACAACACAAAATGTATGTATTACCACTCTACAAGACATGCCAACTTTAATGGGGTGACGTTTCCATGGCGATGCCGCGTGATTGACAGAGAGGAGGATTAACATGGCCGACAGGGCACTCATATAGTTCCAGTGGCACTGCATCTCAAGTGGGAAGAGGAGGAAAAATGTGCACTATAAGGAAAGTGTTCAAGAGGGCTCTGGAGTTCAGATGGAGTTTAAATAACACTGGAAGAAAAAAAAAACAAAAAAGAAAAAAATATTTTACTTATAATAATGATAATAAATGCAAACCAAATTTGGTTAAAGTTGGTTTGACAGCATTGAACTAAAATAAAAAAAATAAAAATAAATAATTCTTGCAACTTTAGAAAAATTCTTATAATCAAAGAAATCATTTGCATACTGTTTTTAAGAGTCCTAAATTGTATTGTATCCATGTCTATTGCAAAAGAACATATTTAATCTTCACCTAGCCAAACATTTGTTGATGTTTTTTTTTTTTTTTTCCCCCATACTAAAACCCTAAATAGATTAAATCATCATTCTTTTGTGATATTAACAAAACCTAAAATAAAACAAGATTTTATTTTAAAAATCAATTGCTGCATTACCTAACAAGTTTGTGGGCAATTGCAAGGGTAGAAAGTCTTATCTTGTCTTCATTGTTGTCCAAGTGCATTCACTCCTTGGCACAGAGCCCAAATGAAGTTTGTCAAGAATACTGCTTGGAGACACTGAATTGACTGAAGAGGCCGAGGTTTAAACCAAGTACTTGTGGGCCTACCAGGTGGGGCCTGGGGGGGGGGGGGGGGGGGGGGGGGGGGGGGTCTTGGGGCAGGTTTTTAGGGTGGGTGGGTTGGTGGTGAGGATTGGCGAAGGGGTGGGGGTGGGTGATTGTTAGATGAAGTACTCTTTTCATTGTGAACTGCTGTCCTGTCTCTAAATCTACTTGACTAACTCTCCGAGCAGCAAATCCGCAGAACAGTCTTGACAGTCAGGGACAGACTTCATCAAAAGGTTTGGAGTGAGGGTTGGAGGGGTGGAGAGTTGGGGGATGGAGGAAGAGGTTTTATTGCACAAAACACATCCTTTTGTGAGCAGACTTTCCACAAACCTCACTCTTATGTGGCCTCTTTCCGCTTGTGTCCATGGAAATGTTGCTCCTTTGGCCATAATCGTCCATGTCCAAGGAGAGTTTTTATGTAAGTATGGCTTTAACTTTCTATTTCCATGGAATAGAGCAGATGACACGCCACCTTCAGAAAATTTCATACTGTATATTTAAGTTTGACATGATCAAAAGTATTTCAAAATATGGGAAAAGTGTTGTAATTACATCTACATAACTACAAAATATTACTTTTAATTCACACCACCCCAAAGAAAAGTTTTCCGCACACAATCCCCCCAAAAAAACACCAGCGTAACTTTAGCTTACCATTCCGACTTTGATATAAAAAATGTGCTGTGTTCATCCCTGTCTGGTGTTCCCTCTCCCCAGCCACTCCCCACCCACCACGCTCCTCTCCCCGCCCTCCCTCCTCCAGTTCCTGTCCGCCAAAACAGCCACCTGCTTGGGAGCCAGCGCCGGGGTTCCCAGGGAGATGAGCGGCCCGCTGAAGAAGGCCCGCGATGGGATTAACTTTTCACATGGCTGGGAGTCCTCTTCTCAAAAGACCTGACAACCCCAGACGGCTTGATTAAAAAAGAATAGAAGGAGAGAGAAAGAGGAGAGGAGGAGGAAAGGAGGAAGAGGTGGGGGGGGCTTCACATGATGGCGGGAGAGAAGGATTTTGGATATTGGGTGTCTTTTTTTTCTTTTCCATCTAAAGGGCCCATGTCCTGGTTGAGAATGAGCAAATTGTTCGGTGTGTTCTCAGCAGTGGTCAGAAGATGTGGGTGGGCAGGGTGGGCAGATAGATACAGGTGAGATTTTGTTAAACATTATAATAGAAAGCATGCAGTGAGAATTAGAAAAGGTTTAATTGCTATCTGTGCAGAGTGCTAAAGTGTTTGAGTTATCAAATTCACAAGAATCTATCTAGTATGGCTCTTGGTGGATCTGTCTGTACAACAACAACAGAAAGTGTATATTGTCAGCCAAAAACATTCAGTTAATACTTGATAGCAAGGTACCAAGCTTAAAAAACTGTAGGTATGATGCTACACATTAATTTAGTCAAATAACTTTTATTTATTTTGTATTTTTTAAGTTTTCATTTAAACAAAAACGTGTTTTATTATCAAATCATGTCAATTGGCCGCTACAACTCCACTGAGAATTTCTTTCAGAGTGCTATACAATCAGGTCCACAAACTTTAGTAAAATGTTTTATGAAGATTTGAATAATAGTCAAGTACAGTTATTTAACCGTGTTAACGAAGGTTCTTGCATATTTGAGAAATCCTGTGTTGTCCTGCTTTCAGTGCCCAGTTCAGTGCCCAGAAAATTCCTGCTTGCATCTACCTTGTGTCTCTGGCCACTTCTCTTTACGATTCAGAGTCATTCGTAAGATCAGGAAAATCTGCTGCTTGCTACAGTAAAATGTTACTACGATGAGGCAGGGCTTCTCAGTTCTGCAGTTTTGAACGGGAAGTCAATGGACATCAGTATTGCTGCTGACAATGAACAAAATGTAATCTTTACACATATATTATGCTTTTTTTCTGGGATTTAATATTGAAGGATAATGGCTAATTTCTCAGGTTTTATTCTCACTTCAAAACTCTTCTATCTTGCATTACAGTCAAGGGAAGACATAGTTGGCTCAAACCGGTGAAGCGTTTAGGGCTTAAAGTTCTAGTGTTCAAGTGTCCCGGTGCCCCGTCCCCCCTCAGCCCAGATAAAGCACTCCTCTCAGGTTAGTCTGTGAGAACCACGAGATGGAATCACAACAAACGCTTCCACTCAAGTGAAGATGGGGCTAAGGGGTAGACTTTAGCCTCTCCTGATAGTGGATCAGCCAGTCAACCCTATATGGAGACAGCAAGGCCACACAATACACAAATACTATATGAGTTGAACTGAAATCAAATTAAATGTATTTTGGTTAGTAGATTAAAGGGTCTCTACCCAATTATTTTTGTGTAATATAGTAATACTGGTCTTGCCCCAGAACATTTTGAAAGCAACTGTGAGGGTAAAAATGAGACTTGTGTGCAGTCTGCATCCAATTATAAAGCACTGTTGTTAGCATCACTATGTGACGGTAAAAATGTAACCAAAATCTAAACCAACAAATTAAGTAAAACTACTACTTTGCTGTGAAGCTGTCATGTTTGATCTATCTTTTAGAAGATGGTGTCAAATATTTTACAACTTTTTTATTTTAATTTTTTTATTTGATCAAGCTAAATTATCAACCAGAGCAGTAACATTTTGGACTTACATAGTTGTCTAAACTTTTAATCAAGTTGGAAAAACAAAAACAAAAAAACAAACCTAAATGAATTTATTCAAACAACATAATTTTCTCCAACCCATTCCCTAGTTATTTCTTTCTTTCCACAGTGTGTAAGACTTCTGCTGTCCCATGCAGGTATAGGCCAACAGTACAGTGTCCAGACAGGGGTCACGCTGAGGTAGCTGAGTGTCCTCTTACAAGTCTCCACTCACTCTCTGGCTTCCTCCTTGTGTCTCGCTTACCCTCTTCTCATCTCCTTTTCCTCCCCCTCTTGTGCCGGGACACACTCGGGCTGCTGTCCCAAGAGACATATACTGACCAGGATAAGGAAATGAAGAAGAGATGTCATGTCCGAAGTCATTCTAGAGATAAGACAGTAAAAGGCTGCATGATCATAACATTATAGAATCCCTATAGTTTAAAATTGAGCTGGAGGACAGGTCTGAATTCTATGGATGCTATTGTCGGCAGTAGAGCGCAGTTGCGAACTTTCCATTACCGTAACTCCGCAATCAATTATGCTATCATGTAAATTCAAACAGTATCTCAAAGCAGAGGCATGGGGCTATAAATATTTTACTGTCATTACGGTAATCTGTTTACATTGTCCCTCGAAGATGACCAAAAAGAGCACAAGGTGGTACAGTGATTTTTGTTTCAATCTGATACCAAGTAATGCTATGACAAGTATTGCAATATCAAACCAATCCAAAGCCCAATGCATTTTGCGTTAAATGTTACCTTAGTGCAGGGGTCGGCAACTTCGCTTGGCTTCGGGCCAATTTTTTTCAGCGCCCACAGGTGGCGGGCCAGATGGTAAAGGTATTGGCTTACATATATTTATAAATACATAAATATGAATTACATGCATTTTAACTCACCTAAAACAGCCAATTAAAAAATCCTCGGGCAAAAGCTTTTGCTCCTTTTATTATGGTTTTGGTAAGAATTATGCCTTTGTTGAACATGGTAATATGGATACTAAAGGCGCACAGTATCGGGTAGAGCTATGAAAAACTTTTCACTTTAAGTTTTTACCTCATTTATTCAGGTCTTTGTCTCATGATATTAATTAAAACTAATACTTTTGTGGTTAAAATGTGTGGATTTAAACAAGGATAAAATCTTTCTAAGACGGTTACTTGAACCAGGAAGCTGCGTAATTATTGCTTATCGTCAAATCTCTCCATCAAAATTCTTTTCTCACGCTATCTTCTTGTGACCATCGCTGCGATTTAGCTCTGCCTCGAAGGTTAAACTACGACAGGCTTTTAGTCGTGCGTAATACCGCACTAACGGCTTCCTTACTCCGCATTTGGTGCCGTAATGACCTGCACCTTTACGCACGACTGTGGGAGAGCTGTAGGACTTGGATGATGCCAAGTGCAGCAAGGATCGTGATAAAATCACAACGTAAATGAAAAATGTTTAAAATTGACATGGCTAAGTGGATTTATGTTGTGTCAAACATGAGCAAAGGTCGGGAACAATAAAACCTGACATGCGGACAAAAAGCAAGTCCCCACCCCGGTTAAAAGAAATCTTCAAACTGAGTATTTTGACAGTTTTGTGATTAAGTGATTTATTTTAATAAAATAGGGAATTTTGAATAACTAACCACAGAAGTGCAAGAAGGCTATAGCGTAACGGGTACACATTCCTTGAGCTGCGCGCAGTCTGCACGCTTGCCTCACCAGATGTCCAAAAACAGTTAGCCACGATTTTGACTGGTGAAGGTGTATGTACACACCAGTTCATTGTTTGCTTTTAATGTTGTGTTACATGCACATCATGGGCAGAGGAATGCCCGTAGCAGTGCCCACATAACTTGGTATTTGTCGTAACGGTGGGTGTAGCGGACCAAAGGATGCAGACTCGGGGAATATTTACGGTATTTATTAAAGAAATGACAAATGGTGCAGTTCGAGGGTTGATCCGGCAGTGAGCAGGAGGTGAGGCACGGGCCAGGATCCAGGAGCGGAACGTGGAGCGTAGCGGAGATGACGATGCGGGCAGCACCAGGGCAGGACGCAGAGTGCTAACCAGGGTCCGGGGTCGCGGAATGCAGAGATAAAACAGACAGTACCAGGGCTGGGAAGCAGGGTGGAAGCAGGGTCGGAGCTGAGCCGGGAGCGCTGGAGCTGAGACGGTCCAGCAAGCTGGGTGGAGACGCACATACGATCCGGCACCGAACGGGATGAGGCTGAAACGAAGATGAACCGGCACTGAACAGGGTGTAGAAACGCAGATGATCTCGCCCTGAGTGTCTGGTCCTGGCTCCTCTTATACACAGCAGGTGGTGGTGATCGCGCTGATGAGCTGCAGGTGCACGCAGGAGGAGCTAGGAGCTCAGCCCAGCTCGGCAGGTGAGGGAGGGAAGGAGCAGGACAGGAGGAATAACGTGGAGCAGACGGAGCGGATCATGACAGTATTAAAGAATCAATGCCGGAAGAAAGTCCAAAATCCTCTGGCAGGCCAAAAAAATTGGCAAAGGGCCAACATTTTCCCGCGGGCCGGACGTTGCCGACCACTGCCTTAGTGGCATTGTCTTTAGCTCCACCCCAGCTTGAACAGATAAAAACTATAAAATAATATATAAACAATGTATTAAAAATGATACTGGGAGGAGGCCCACTGTCGTAAAGGCAGGCAGGACGGACCAAACAGTGCAGGACTCGGGCAAGATTTACAGTGTTTATTTACAATTTGTGAATTAAAGTTCAAACAGAGGAATAGGTCTGGCGGAGCGGGCCGAGCGGGCCGAGCGGGCGGTGCGGAGGAGTCGACGGTGCGGGCAGCGGTGGGACAGGAAGCTGAGCGGTAGCCGGTATCCAGGGACGGGAAAAGCGGGAGCGGAGACAAGGCGACCAGAGCCAAGAGTGGAAGGCAGGGTAGGAGCTGAGCCGGGAGTGCAGGAGCTGGGAGGGTCCAGAGAACCGAATCTGGAGAGCGGCATAAAAATCCAAATGAGCGGAATGCAAAAAGACAAAATGGCAAATGCAAGACAAGCAAGAGCATTCACGTGAACACGCGGACGATCTGGCACTGAGTGTCTGCTTCTGGCCCCTCTTATCCACATTGATTGCACTGATGAGCTACAGGTACATGTGGGAGGAGCCAGGAGCTCAGCCCAGCTCTGGCTCCAGCAGGGGAGGGAAGGAACAAGGTAGGAGACAAAAGAAGGACAGGAACAGCACGGATCATGACACACACACTGGAGGGACTTTGTCTCTCGGCTGGCTTAGGAATGCCTTGGGGTGCCACCGGAAGAGCTGGAGGAAATATCTGGGGTCCCTCCTTAGACTGATGCCTGGATAAGCGGAGGAAAATGGATGGATAAACGTACCTAAAACTTTATAAACAAACTTGAGTTTTGCACGCAGATCTATCCCTTTCGATACCTCAGCCAGTATCAGTGTATATCAGTATCTATATTTGGTATTGATCATTACTGATGGGGGTGAACAGGAGAAGATGGAAAGGTTGAGGTGGTTGTTGATTCTGCTGCTGAGGAAGACACCGGTATGTAACTGACATGGTAGGATGACGTTGGAGATAGAGGGGAGAGAGGGAAACTTAATAAAAACAATTAAAAAAACAGCATAGACCCTGGTCCAAGAAAGTTAATCAAACAATTTCACATTATTAATAAAAAAAAATAGAATCATAGAAATGTTAGCAAAGTCCGTGAGCAAACTTTTGCCATCTTCTCGTACAGACAAATTCATCCCAATTGAAATGGTAACTAACAGACTCAATAACCCTAATGTGAGGCCAGATTTCTCATTAATCATACCTCTTAACAGCCATATGGGGTCACTCCCCCAGAGGGTGCTGGATCTGCTCATTGTGCACTTGACCTTGTTCTGGTAAGGCTTATGGGAATACACCACTTAAGTGCCCAAGATCTTTATAAGGGCGATACAATTTTTAGCAATGAGTGAGGATTTTAAGTGCTTTATTGTGCATATGTTCTTAAAGGTTCTACTTTTGACTTGATGGAAATATCCGGTTGAAGCAGGAAGACATGTCAACCAGCAACACAATATTTCCAATTTCCTGTTACCTTTCTGTCATTGTCAGCCAGTCCCAAGCTATTCATATTCATAACATTAAGGTGTACTATGTAACTTTTCTGGTTGGGATTCAGCTATTTGATTTTCTCCATGGAGATTTTGCCTCTTGCATTTTTCCACAGTATGGCATTAAATGTATATCTGGCATTCATTCAATTGCTGGTGTTTTGAAAAATATGCATTAACAGTGAGTGAGGTCATCTCTCAACATATCTGACCTGTAACTTGGCCTGAAGACGCCATCTGCTTGTTACCATAATGATAAATATGTTTAATGGCATATTGTGAAACATTCCAGGCAAAGCAACAACATCTCCATGGAGAAAAGCAGATAGCGGACTCTCCACCAAAGACTGACATAAGAAGGTACACAGGGAAAATTTGCATTTGACCCATCCTTCAAGGGGCAACTGGGGCAACCTCTCAGGAGCAGTGGACCCATCTTATCTTAAGCTAGTCTTGATCAGAACTACCTTAGCTGGAGGATGAGGGCGACAGTGGCTCAGTGGTTAGAGTGTTGGTCGGAGGATCGAGTCCCGCGCGGACCATGTTCTGTCATTGTGTCCTTAGGTAAAACACTTCACCCACATTGCCTAGTATGAAAGTGGTGGGTGCGCAAATGATTGGTGGAGGTTGGAGGGGCCGATGGTGCAGATTGGCAGCCTCTCTTCCATCAGTCTGCCCCAGGGCAGCTGTGGCTATAATAGTAGCTTACCATCACCAAGTGTGGAAATGAATGAATAATGACTATAGTGTAGCGCTTTGTAAAGCGCATTACAAGTGTAAGCCATTATTAATCTATGGTGCATTTTTTGGGTTGATGAGGAAAACTGGAGTGCCCAGAAGAAACCCACCCAAACACAGAAGAACATGCAAACAGAAAGTCCTGAGCTATGACAACCTGCTGGGAGAGGGGTATCATAACCCCTGATTAAACGTGTGTGAACAAACCCTTAATGATATACTTTTTTAGTAGAGGGTCAGTCACATTTTTGTTTTCTTGGAGATGTTACTGCTTTGCCTGTAGTTTCCACAGTATGGCACTGAACTTATCCATCTTGCATTTTTCCCCTTTTACATGTATTTACATTGCTTGGAAATACAGTGAAAAAACATGCAATCTTACCGTGAGTGGGGTCACCTTTCTACAGATCTGACCTGTAATTTGGTACATGATTAGGAGTACTTAGGATTAACACTGCTAGCATGTTTAGGTTGGACAACCCCGGAAAAAAAACAAAAACAAAAAAACATTAGAAACTCAAAATGTGCAGTTACTAGGCAACCACTCTGGACAATAACACAGCCAAGACACAAATGTCTTCAACTTTTACTGGTAATAACTCTACACACCACTCTGCCATCCACTGTACTTGGAACTTTATGCAAAACCAATTGTTTGCTCATTTCCCTCCATCTTTCTATTTTCACACCACGGACAGCAACTGCTATTGTGTTAATGTGTCAAAAAGTTACAAAAAATCTAAGTATGTAAAGTATGTGATCCATTCTTAAAGTAATATCCACTTAAAGCAACCCCCCGCAGGCCCATCAAGTGCCACAGGTTGACGCGAATGATATGATACACTCTTTGACCCCCAGCCACAAAATCAAAGACCAATCAGGATTTCTTTGTTCGCTAGCTTACATGCTATCATTACATGCGTCATTTAGGCCATCATGGGTGGAAGGACAGGACCCGTAGCCCTCAGTGGTCGACAGTAGGTAATAATGGCGGAAAGTGTAGTGGAGTAGTTAGCTAAAGCATTAGCGGTAGACGTCACAGCGGTACGCCTTGAAGTTGCTGGGAGAGGGTTGTCATTAAGGACGCAGCAGGGTGGACACGAGTTCGGAGGGGACAGACAAAGGGACATTGCAAAGGGGGGAATGGCCATGGGTAATTATGGGTATTAAGTACAGGGTTGGTTATGAATTTAGAGCAGTGTTTTAGAGCAGTGGTTTTTGATATTTGGTTTGGCATTTGATATATATTTTTTACTCACAACAAATAAATGAAAACTAAATAAAACTAATATGTAAATCTTTGTGCAAATATTTTTTGTCAAACAATAAAAAGTGTAAAAAAATGCAAAGAAAGAAGAAAGACCAAAAATAAAACACTGAGTAACTTTCTGGAACGTCACTTACATGATTGCAAATGAAAAAGTATTTCCATATTTTGGAACATTCTCTATAGAGATAGGTTTTATGCCATACTGTGGAATATTATAGCTAAAGGAACCATATTTTCATGAAAACAGCAGGAGGAGGCCCTACCCTACCCCTTGTTGTTATTGTACTACTGTTGTACTGTAGTAGTAGTCATTGTTGTTGTAATAGTAGTAGTACTGTGATAGTTGCTATTGTTCTACTAGTTTGCTTGCAGTAGTAGTAGTAATAGTAAGAGTAGTAGTAGTAGCAGTAATAGTAGCCACTGTACTAATTGTTGTATTTGCTGTAGTAGTAGTTGTTGTACTTGCCGTAGTAGTAGTAGTTGTACTTGCCGTAGCAGTAGTTGTACTTGCCGCAGTAGCAGTAGTTGTATTTCCGTAGCAATAGATGTACTTGCCGTAGCAATAGTTGCATTTGCCGTAGCAGTAGTAGTTGTAGCATTAGGTGTTGTTGTGCTAGTTATAGTAGAAGTAGTAGTGGTGAGATCAATAAATTATATAGATTTATCTTTTAATTTCTTTCAAGCTAAATATACAATCCTCAAGTTATTTCCAGTCATGAACAAATTCAGCCCCCACATTTTTCACTCATTTTCATACCGTCTTCCACCCCTCCTCCTGTTGTACTTCTTCTCCTTCCCTTTGTATTATTCAAACCACAATCCGCATGTTGCACCATGCTCTTGACCTGTTGTAGAAGGCCCCTGATTGCACTAATAGTGCATGTACTTGTGTGTGTGTGTGTGTGTGTGTGTGTGTGTGTGTGTGTGTGTGTGTGTATGTGGGTTGATTACGACCAACCTGAAGAGGGGCAACAGAAATACAAGTACGCAAAGTAGTGCTGTGTACATGCAGAATGATATCAAGTCACCATGAGGTCAAAGAGTGGAGTGAACTTTGACCTAGATGTCATAATGGTTTTAGTCAAATAATTGTAAGTGTATAGCTTCAGTTGACAAAGAGTGTGCTCTCACTAGTCGATCTGTGTCCAAGAAGGAAGGCCCCTACCCATCCAGTGTAGGGCTGTAGTCAACTACAGAAATTCTTGGTTGACTAAAGACATGTCTTGCTGACCAATTAGTCAGCTAAAAGGGTGTGGCAAAAATGATCAAAACTACTATGATTTATTTTTATTTTAGTAAATTCTTTTTTCAGACCAAGATTTAGTTTGTTTTCATACCTGACAGTTTCGACTGCTCACTAGTGGCCCTCCTCAGCTAACTTACTAACATCTTTGTTCTACTATTGTCAGAATCCTTGTCAAATCCTCAATCCAAATTAAGTGATTAGTTGACTAATACAAATTTTGTTCAACTGTAATGACTAAAGGCCCACAGCCCTAGTGCATGTGTGTCTATAAGACACCCAGGCTTTCAGGCTCAGAGCAGGAAGAGGTCAAACATGGCATCTTTGGCTCCTGTTGCCTTTTTGGCTACATACTCCTGTGGAATTAAACACTAAATCCACTTTTTTACTACTACACTGTGTTTATGGTGTTTGAATAGCATTGTTTGCCATTACTAATCATTTTGGCAACTTTAGTGCAAACTAGGTACATTTGCCACTTTCTGGTTAAAAACTCCTAAATCTGTGCAGCCTTCAGTAGCCATTGCAATTTCCATTTGTTGATGACATCACCAAAGACAGCCCTGATTACAGCCAGGTGTTTTTGATTACAAACACCTGTATGTGTTGGTGTAAGTGTGGATGCCTGTTAGACCCCGCCCCTCCTTCCCCCTCAATTTCTTCATTAGTAGTCCAGGTACTGCCCAATTTAGCAGCTCTATTTGAAATGTGGCTGTGAGCAGAGTTTAGGAGTTTAGTCTCACTTTAATCCTTGTTTTCTCTGCTTTGGTGTTAGCTCTTAGCACCACATGTAAACAAACAGTGCCACATAATGATGTCACTAGGCCGTGACTCATTTGGGTTGTGCAGGTGTGAGCGCGGACCACAGAAGAGCAAAAAGTCTAATGTGAGTGTGCCTTAACCAAAATATGATATGTTTTTTTATTTTCCTATATTCCTATGTTACACACAATGTTGTGTTGTGAAATCCTGTGTTATTGGACAGTCTTCTCAAAAGTGTTTTCAGTTTGAGAGAACTCAGCCTAAAAATGCAGGGTCTGTGTCTTAAACATGTGTGAATGAAACACAACATGTTTTTGATGAGGAAACTGCATTGTGGTAGATATCCTGTTCAAATGTCCGAATAAACTACTATTACTACTATCATTACTACTAGTATAATTATGCACTTTTTCATCTTTCTCCTGCTTGGGAAAAAAAAATACAAAAACATGTTGGTCATAGTTTTAGCTTTAATATATATTGCATTGACGTTAAAAAAACAAACAAAAACTAGCACTAATGAAGCTACTGAGACTAATCCTAACTAAATCAGGACCTTGCCTTGGTTAGGCACAAAAAAATTAAAGAAGGAGTGTTTTACTTCTATGGGGTATTCACTGCTAATACATAAAATATTTAAATGACCATATTACCTTTTATTGTTTTGAAAATGCCATATTGTCCAAAGACAACTTAACATGTTTTATAAGTTTCACTTTTGTTTCAGCGTGCATCCCACCAATGAAACTACTGCACATCAGGGTACTGTATCAGGTTAGTCAAGTTGAAGCATATTGTTTTGTGTCCTACTTTTGTATATTTATGGAGAATTATCATGTAGGAGCATTGATGACATGGTTTGTTGGTGGAGCCTTGTACAGGCTTGTACTGCTAACCATAAGGAGGGTTCAAATGGGGCTTGGGAGAGATGGCTAGATTACTCAAACATGCATGGAATACATCTAAAACCTTATGACATGGTTTTAAGATGTCATCTAAAAGCTAATGTATACCCCATCATACCCCATCTTTGAAAAACTCTTAAGTCCCACCTAAAGAATCCTTGGTCACCATTGCCTATACATCCTTAGTCAGAGGGCGTGGCCTAACCAATCCCGGCTCCGAGTCTGAATTAGTTCAAGCATTCAAAACTCCTGAAAGACGTTCTCGAGCCTCCTATTCTTTTGCGGCAAATTGGGAGGAAATCTGTCCATTGTGTGCAGGTTTGAAGAGACTGGTGGCACAGAGGGGTGGGAGGGGTGGGAGGGGTGGGGGGGGTGGGGGGGGGCTTACCTACAGACGACTGCCTGGACAAAAGCTCAGTGATATTCAGGAGAGACTTTTAAATCCCATTTGGCTGGAGACAGGAAGTAAGTGTGTGTGTGTGTGTGTGTGTATATATATATATATATATATATATATATTACTGTATATGGGCATCTGGTCCTATATATATATATATTACTGTATATGGGCATCTGGTCCTATATATATATATATATATATATATATATATATATATATATATATATATATAAAACTAAATAATATTTTTTATGTATTTTATATTTACTATTGTGTCAAAACTGAAAACAATAGATCAACTTTTGGAGTGAGCATACTAAATGTCACAATGGTACAAGGACTTGTGGGGCTGGAGGAAATTATCAGAGTGAGTATTGTAATGAGTTTCTAAACTGGAATATTGACTCCAGATCAAAGTACATCTCTACATTGCACCATCTGAAAACTACCAAGTGCAACTGAAACCTCGGGCTTCAAACCCTGTTCTAATTCTTTTTTTGAGGGCAGTGTTGATGGATGACGATTGATGGGAAGGCCATCTGAACTGTTTTTTTGCACCTGCACAAGTTTTGTTTTTTGTGCCCCCCCCCCCCCCCCCCGAGAGTGGGAGAGAGCAAAGGCAGACAATCCCCCAGGCTAAATAATCAAGCAGAGACATTGACTTTTTTGACCCCCCCTCCCCCCCCCCCTCCACAATAGCTGAATATAATGTTGAGCACTGTATAGTGACTAATAATAATGTATTATTGTTGTTGTTATTATCATCATCCATATTATTGTTGTATAATATAATTTAGATAATTTAGAATCTTGGTGCATTTTATTTATTAAATCACCTATTTTAAATGTAGTCGTTTTTTTTTATTTAATAAAAGGACTGGCATTCTTCCCTAGCCTGGTTCACAGCTCCTTGTATGTGTCATTGTGCCATTTTTCTCTATCTCCCTCTTCTCAATCTTGCGCTTTCTTTTTTCCTTTCTCTTTTCCTCTCTTCTGTCTCTCCTTTCTGTCTTCTTTCTTTCTCTTGGTCTCCATCTCCTTTTCTTTCTCTCCCTCCGTCTTTCCCTCTCTCTCTGTTGTTGTCCCTTTCTTTCAGTTTTTCCCTCCCTATTCTCCCCCCTCTCTCTTCTGTCTACCCCCCTCTCCCCCTTCTCTCACTAGTAGTATTTTAAATGTATTTTTTGTATTTAATCAAATTTTTATATATATATATATAAATTTAATAAAATGTATATATATATTTCTCATTCAATTCAGAATGACTTATTTTATAACTTATTTTCTCAAAATCTTTTCTAAAGTCAAGTTTGTATATGGCAATTCTAATAGAATAATGATAATAAACATGACAACAGAAATGTGGTATAGCTAAAAGCCCAGGGGGTACATGCCACATAAAAGCTTGTACACCAAAGCAATGCCACCCCGGCCTTCTCTTTCTCACCAACCATCTCTCTCTCATTATTTCCTTTCTCTCTCACTCTCTTTCTCTCTCTCTCTCTCTTGCTCTCTTTCTCTCTCTCTCCTTACACTCTCTGTCTCTCCCGCTCATTAATCAATGTCAAGTGGTCCTACAACAAGGCTGGCATTCTTCCTAGCCTAGTTCACAGTTCCTTGTATGTGTCATTGTGCCATTTTTCTCTCCCTCCCTCTTTCTTCCTCTCCATCTCCCTCTTTCTCTTCTCAGTGTTGCGCTCTCTTTTTTTCTTTCTTTTCCTCTCTCTCGTTCTCTTCTGTCTCTTCTTTCTCTCCATCTCTTTGTCTATCTTTTTTTCTTTCTCTTGGTCTCCTTTTTTCTCTTTTTCCCCCTGTCTTTCCCTCTCTCTCCCTTGTTGTCCTTCTCTTTCCCTTTCTCTGTTTTGCCCTCCCTCCTACCCCCCACTTTCTCTCTTCTCTCACTTCCTCTCTCTCTCTGCTTCTTTCACATGACTGTATAGTGACTGTATAGAGCCAGAAGCCCTTGGCCCACCCTGCCAACATGTAAGCCAGTTCAGAGGCGCACTGGAAAGAGGCGAGGAGAAAGATGGAGGGACGAGAAGAGGAAACAGTGTGAGGTAGAAGGATACATGGCCAACACAACAAAAGTTAAAATTGTTTGTGCTTCTTGTTTTTGTTTTTTTGACTGCTCAGTTTTCGCCAGGGATCACAAATTATTCAACTTGTTTCAGTATAGTTTCTGATAGACTTTCTGGATATAATATAAAAATGTAATCGATTAGCCTTTAGTAAAATGATTCACCCATGGAAAACATTACATTTTAATGAATACAATTTGCTAAAAAAAAAAAAAAGTCAGAAATGGAATATATTGCCAAATGCCACCTTGAGAATGCTCAGTCTTCAAGCTAAGCTTGGGCCTGGTTTCTACTTTGATGGAAGATTGTTGGGAATACCACAGTGGGGCAACAGTGGGTCAAGAGCACACTTTTGATGTGTCCTTAGGCAAAACAGATTGGAGTGGCCAATGGCGTAGATTATCAGCCTTGGTGACATTTTAAGGACTTTTGAATTTAAATTGTTAATTGCTACGGCAACAGAGCTGCATAAATTGCAGTGAAAGAATGTCAAATATATTTATGCCATTTTATATTCACTGAATTTTAATTTGAGTTTGAAAGACAGAAATTTGTTTGTAGAAAAATAAATATGGAAATAGTGGGTGGTAGGAGGTCATGTACCTAGCGTACATGGCCTCCATGTGCCCGCTGAACCCACCTACACCTCCCCCCATCACCGACCTCAACACCGACCATTGTCTACTAATGTTTGTCATTAACCTCCAAATCAAACCGCACCTTCAGCTGCTATGACGATGGGTCTCCCAGGAGCACAAATCATTATTCTGTTACTTATTTTTATATTTTTGTGCTGAGACAGGATTTGTGATGGACAGCAAACAGCTAAAGGTGTGGAGAGGGAGAAATTTGACTTGATTACGCTAACCCTAACTGCTGACGTTAGCTTAGGGGACACTTTGTGGACATGCTCACGAGTTAGTTATAATATCAGTATCAGCACTTCCATATTCTGTATTTTCCCAAGAGACATTGTCAGTTTGGCATTCATATATCTGGAGGTTGATAAATGGGTACATAAACTTATTATGTTAACTATGTTTTAGTGAAAAAGCACTCTAACCTGTCATATGCACTTTAAGTACACATCTTGATTAGATCTCCCATCACTTCCTTCTACCCTGTCAAACTCATCACCCCATAATATTTTCCACTGTTAACTCACACAAGCCCTATCACTTTTTCCCTGTTGCACATTGAATAACAAGGGCCCACCTCTCAGCTCAGCTGCTAACACTGTAGTTTAGCCTCTATAAACATGTTCTGGAAAGGCCCTGTGTGTCAGATGCCTGTCCAGTGTCTCCATGGGGTCTCATTCTGTGTAAAAGCTGCTAACCCTGTAGTTTAGACCTCAACAACATGTTCTGAAATGCATGGAATTCATATAGTAGTTCATATTTTAGTCTCCTCTCATAATTGTGTATTGTATTTATTTATTTATTTTTTGATAAATATTGTGTTTTGATTTTTTTCACTTCTACCCATTCAGACTCACCCCATACAGAATTTCCACTGTTAATTTGCACAAGCTAATTAACCCCATCAGTAATTCCCTTTTGAAACACTCCACTGTCCACGTTTACATTGACTAAGAAGGGCCCTCCTCGCATGAGCTGTCCGCCATGTCCGTGTGTTTACAGGGAGGACGATTACCCATAATTCTGCAGTGCTTTTGGGCAGAGGTGCATGTGTCACCAAATCCTCTTTATTCCCCCAGCATCTGTATGTATTTGTTGTACTAATGAATGGAACAAAGGTTTCCGGGGGCTCTGTTTTTAAGTGAGAGACTGCGGTTTGAGAAGGTTAGCAATGGTGGTTTGCTAAGTTGTTGAATGGCCATTGGATTTGACTAAAATGTTGACTGCACTGTAGGCCTATCTCAAAAACAAAACTAACATATATTAAACACTTTGCATCGGTCCAGAGTTGATTATCACTTTCCTCTTGTTTGATGTCTGTGTGAAGTGGTCAGTTGATGGGTCTTTCACAGTGAGAGTGCTACCACTTTGGCCCCTGGCTCTCCTTTCTTCTTCTTCTGCCTTCTGCCCCACTCCTCTCCTTGGGCCCTTGATGATAGATGACCCCCATTTTGTGTCTAAAGCTCTCGCACAGTCCAGACCTCCGCAGTCACATGGCCTGTTGTCTATATACACACATGCACGGCTGGACCCCTAGTGCACGCCCATGCCACTGTTGACCCCATGAAGAGGTTTGGTCAGTCTCTTAGTCATGTATGGGTTTGTCAGGAAATTAAAGGAGCTGATGTGAAATGCTAGAGAGATATAGAATGTGTGCATAGTGAGAGCTTTTCTAACCAACAATTTTTAAAAGCGCTGTACCTGATTTATTCTATCGATCCATCCCCATGAAGAATGTTCCCAAGTTTGGTTTAACTTTCTATTTCCATGGAATCATGCAGGTAACTTGCCACCTCCAGAAAGTTACACAGTATTGCTTTACTTTGTGAACTTAATTACAGTGAGTAGATTTTACACTATGGAGCCCTGTGTGGCATTCAGAGTAACTGCATGATTTTGGCCTTTGCTTGTTGTCCTCATTTTTCATCAGCGGCTCAGCCTGTCAGCAGGTACAGTGCATGGAGAGAGTGGAGAGACGGATTAGGCATAAGGCGAGAGGGACAGTGGGCAGTAAATTACTTTGCCAATCAATCTCGCCCCTGGGTCCCACCAATGAAAGCTGTCCAAAGTTTCCCCTACACTCCCTCCTCTTTTTAAGCATGGCCCTCCTACAGTTAGTCAGGGAAAGCTGGGAAACAGGCCGGACAAACAACAAGAAGCCGGATGGAGTGTGGCTATGGAAGAAGAGATAAGGCACAGAGAGAGAAGTTGTTTAGAAGTGTCTATCATGGTGGCTACACTATAAAAAGGACTATCTGTGTTAGTTATAATTAATTACTGCAGTTAATAATGTTTAGAGTTTTGTGTAAGATTTATTAACAAAGAAGAACAAAGACTAAGAACTGGGTAACACTTTATTTTTACGCTCTACTTGATACTTTTTAACTACTATACTAAAGCCATGTAGCATGTAATCTGCTTGATTCCATAGAAGTAGAAAGTTAAAAAGAACATGGATAGATATGTTTTATGATATAGCCAAAGGAACCGCATTTCCATTGAAACAAGCAGGAGGAGGCCCTCCAGGCCAAATAAAAGTCAGGTTTGTGGAGATGTAACCTCACTGACGTGCAAGTTAAAAAAACAAAAAAAAACAACACATACTTTATTCTTGTTGTAACAACAAGGAATAGCTTGTAGCTACTCAAGAATTGTTACCTCAATATGCATTTCTCTGGTGTGAGGGCCTCTTGTGTTGGTCCACTTATGACCACCTAAGCATCACTTGCAGTGTGGAAAGCACATCAGTTCTTCTCCCATTTGTTTGAGTACCCACTGACACTCACCTTATGCTGACACCCACCTTACGGATTGGGCTGTCTTCAAGGGTGGCACCATGGGTGACAGGCCCTGACTTAAACCATGTGACACTGGCCCAATTACACTGGTGTGCTGAGCTAAGGCCTCCGGGACCATCCTCTGCCAAATGTCCTCGGCCTGAACTTTACCTTGTACAGTTCTCTGCAAAGGAAAACCACACACACGTTTCCTGTTTTACAGGAGTGTCCAAGATTTGTAGTTTCTAAAATGGGACACCTTTTCCTTTATAGCTGCATTTGAACAAAGGTTAATTAAAAATTAAAGACATAATAAAAGAGATAGGTATGTTTTATGCTATGAGTAGTGTAGACCCTACTCCAGACATTTGAGTCAGATTTGTGGAGATGCAAACCTGCTCACAGTAAGAAAGCATGTTTTTTTAGTGCAATAAAACATCCATAATAACATAAATAAATGCTTATTTTTGTCTATTTGTTGGTAAAAAAGTTATATGATGTGACTTTCATTTTTATATCCAGATACAAACCACTCAGACATGAACTTTAAAGTGACAGAAAGACAATTTGGTAATTTTGTCAATGTTTTTTTTTTTTTTTTTTTGTCACAGTTGCATTTGTCTTTTAGGTCATAGTGTCTAATAAATAATAATGGCTTACACTTGTAATGCGCTTTACAGGCTTGTCAAAGCCTCTCAAAGCGCTACACTATAGTCATTATTCATTTCCACACTAGGTGATGTAAGCTACTATTGTACCCACAGCTGCCCTGGGGCAGGCTGACGGAAGCGAGGCTGCCAATCTGCGCCATCGGCCCCTCCGACCACCACCTATCATTCACACACACACCACTTTCATACTAGGCAATGTGGGTGAGGTGTCTTGCCTAAGGACACTTGGTCACCCCTATTGATAAAAAAAAAACAAAAAAACACTCACATAAAAAAGAAATCAAATGGCAGATTTTTTTTTATAAATATGATCTTAGTCAATGCATTTCGATTGGTAAAACTTACTTCATAACTTACTTGGTTGGGACATGGGGCAAATTGCTTAAGACTACTACCATCCCCATTGAAAGAAACACCTGGTCATCTGATGGTTTACTCTTACAGTCGGTTGCTTTTAGAACAACACTGGCCACAGCTTTGAAGGCAGTACGAGGTTCTGTTGGGAATGTTAATTTGTTTTTTGGTATAAGAAGACGAACAACGGCAGTGGTACAGGGGTGGTGGGGGACCTGGCTGGAGACACAGGGAACCACTCTGCGACAAGCTCCGGCTCAGTCAAGTAGATGACTCCTGACCAAGTTATTTTCCCGCATAAAAATCGGCTACAAATACCATGACGGTCGGAGAGCACGGAGAGCAGTCCATGCCCATAGAAGGTATTAAGACATCGCACATACATAGCTGCCCTCCACCATTCATTCTTCTCATTCCCCCTTCTTCAGTATTCAATCTGGGACACTAGCCAAGTGCCACCGAGGACACTAAAGCTAATAAATCATCCCCATTTCAACATCTGCCTCTGGTCCCAAAAGGCTTGGGACCCCCTCCCCCTTGCAAAGATGGGTCCCTTATTGGCTTTATTCCTCTCTCAGCATCTCTCTGTATTCTCCCACAGACACCCCCTCCCGTGCCAACAAAACTTCTATTGTCCCATGCCCGAAGTGAAGAAGAGACCCTCTTTTCCCCTCTCTGACAAAAGCCGTCTGAAGGCAAGATGGAGACTGCCAGCCGAGATGCTTGGAGCAGGGGTGCCCCATCTCCCCCCGCTTTTCCCTCCTTCTGCACCACCCCGTCCCTCTGGTTCTTTCCCCTCTCTCCCTCCGACTCACCTCCTGCACAGGTCACTCACGCTGCTAGCCCTCCAACCCCTTTCACAGCTCTGAACTCTCGGATGAAAATGGAGAGGTCAAGATATGTTGTCACTCATTAATATAAGGTAAACTCAAGTAGAATAAAGTACAAAGTACTTGTTCAAGAAATTACTCAAGAATTAAAAAGTATTTGGGGAAAACTACTACCTAAGTCAATTCAATTCAATATTTATTTAATTCATTAAAACAAAACAAATCAATGCAGCATATCTGCATACAGTATTACAGCTTTTGTACAATTATGATAGAAGTAAGTGTATCTAGACATAACTGGACCTGGTCAGGGCATAACATCTGATTTATAATTTGAAGCTAATGTAATTTTAAGGACAAAACATTAATTAATGCACAAATGTTAGTATTTTCAAAGGATAGACACAAATATGAGAAAAATTTCACTTTCTCTTTTGACAGTTTGAGTCCCCCCTCCCTTTGCTCTTCATGGTAAGCCACTCCTGTTTCAGAGAGCTATCACAACACAATCAAGCATGCAATACTCTAATGAAACTGCAGAACATCGCATCAGGTTTGTGGAGTTGAAGTATATTGTGTTGTATCATGATTTTGTATATTTATTTGTATTATTGTCATGCGAGAGCATGGACATTGGATAGAAGGGATCGAATAGGGCTTGGGAGATCACTACTGAATTACTGAAACATGCATGGATGACATTTTAAACCTTTTCAGGCATAGTTTTGATGAGAGAACAATTTTATAACATGGCAGAAAGCTCCAAAAACGTCAAAATTTGCATAATGCCCCCTTTAAACCTTTTTTTAGTCCCCCCCCCGTTCTTCCCTCTTCCCACACCATCCCATCCCTCTGGCTCTCCTCTCACTCCTAGGGTAACTCATGCTGCTAGCCCTTCAACCCTTTTCACGTCTCTGAACTATCAGGCCGAAAATAAAGACATCAAGTGACAGCGCTGGGAGAAAGCGGGCCGATTTGGCAGATAGACATATTCGACATGGCTGTCAGTGACCATTCTGTGTGGCTTTTGTTCCCGCGGGTGTAGTTGAAACAGATAAATAAACATTCTGTAGACTCAAAAGCTGGGATTAGGAGCTTGTCGCATTTATACATATTGAAAAGCAAAAAAACCTGCTGCTGCCAATTAAGAAAAGTTAGACAAAACTAAGCAATTGACGGTGTTTAGGTTTGTTGTCAAGGTTGAGAAGTTGATTGGTTGAATGGATTTTTGGGCAGTCTAAAGATGGCAGCAGTAGGTAGGTCTTCAGCAGTGTGTCTGTCCATGTGCTAGAGAGAGGAGTTGTCTATACGCTCATCTGTTCTCCACGGTTACTCTTCATTTGCTATGAATGAATCCGGCTAGTTCCCAGCACCTCCGACTGAACCCCCCTAACCCCACAGCCTGTCCCGCCCATAACTGTTTGCAGTCCAACTCTGGTTGTATTCATGCTAACAGTCTCTGTGCATCCAGGCCAGCAGACAGAAAATGAGTGCATGAAGTTATTAACATTGACTTTATCAATCATTTTCAGGAATTTTTTATTTGTTGCAGTAGCTCATTTTACAAGAATTGCAAAAATGACATTGATTCACACATTAAAAGGGCAAAAAAGTGTATTAATGTACACTTAAGCTTGTAAAGTTTACATTAATACACTTTTTTCTCTGGACTTGTTATTTTCTTGTTCGGTTGTTGTAGTTCTAGTCTAGACCTGGTTTAGTCCTGGTTTAAACCTTTTTCTTGTCTTGGATTATTTGATCTTCTTATCGTATTATGGTAAACCTGCTTTAGACCTGGTTTAGTACTATCTTGATCCTTGTTTGACTAGTTTTGCTTTGTATTTGTTGTGATTAATTCCTGATTTTAATTGTCTCTTATTTCAACTGGCTTAGACTTAGTTTAAAACACTCAGGCCTCCCTATGGACATTTTTGTCAATTTTTTCATTTCTTTTTCAAATTTTGTCAATCTACTATTTCAATTCAAGATTTTGTGGAAAGGCTTATTTATTTCTTCTAAGTTTGTAGTACCTCAGTTTTTGTTTTTGCTATTGCATTGGAACAATGTCATGAAAAGTGGACAATATCTGCATTTTAGAGCAAAAGAAAAATATAAGATCTTTTGCTATGGCTCAGACCTGGACAGCTGAGGGATTACACAGATATTTACATTTTAGAGGCCATTTTTACACTACATGTGAAATTCAAGTTTTCAAACTGGCAATAAAGAGGTTAAAATCCTGATGATTTTTTACATTTGATATTTTTGATCAGATCATATATATATATATATATATATATATATATATATATATATATATATATATATATATATATAAAATAGATATTTGGATATAGTCGAGAAACAAACTTAAAATCTTACACAGTTGAATCTTCCTAGGGCACATTTATGTCCTTACGGTCCTAAGTGTGTTTTTTAAAAGCCTGAGGGTTAAATTGGTTTAAGTCTGGTTAAGAACTGGTCTAATCTTTGCCTGGCTTAGTTCTGGTTAAGCCTTTTTTGTCTTGTTTTATTTGACTTCGTTATAGTGTTAGTGTAAACCTGTTTAAGTCTTTGTTTAGTACTATGTTGGTCCTTGTTTGACTCCTGGTTTTAATCTATTTCTGGATCAGTTTGAACCTGATTTCGTCCATTATTTCACTGACTTAGTCCTGGTTCAGTATCGGTTTAGTTCTAACTTAATCCTTGATTGGTCTTGATATAGTCCTAGTTTTATTCCTTACATTCACATTAATCCAGATCCCTCACATCCCTGCATATGGCCATACTTACATTTTTGTTTACTGACATAATCCTAATTTTCAAATATAATTCTAACCTCATTTTACTTTCCACCATTATTCAGTCTCTGCCCCAAACTGTATGCAAATATTTTCATTTCACTAAAACTACTGAGGCAGGAAGGAACATTTACCAACAAGCTCCCATGATGAATTAGCCAATTAGCGTTAGTGGCATTTTCACTTTCATATTTTATTCTGAATTATGTAGATGTAGGCACAGTAATTAATTTTTTTTTTTTTTTTTTTACGTCTTTCTTTTTTTTTTTTTTTTTTTTTGCCAGGATCATTATGCATGGAAATGTTTTGCTGCTAATTCACGGAACTCAAAATGGTTAAGTTTTGTGGTTTTTTTTTTATAGATTTTTAGCTCTAACATTGTTTACATTCCAATACATTTTTCTTTAGAAATGTAGCATTTTCCACTCTTAAAGTGGATGAAAGTGGATGTCATTAACGCAAAATTACCAAATGGTAGCAAAAAAATATTGAATAAAAAGGTGCTAATGTGATTTTACGCTCTGGGCGCCGTCAGTGCTCATCCCTCGCACCGCTAAACATTTGGATTTCTAATTAGCCTGTGAGAAGAATGGCTAATTTAGCGCAGGCGCCTGATGTCTCAATCTGCCCACTGTCAGCACAGTGAAAAGGGCTTCTCTGTGGAGGTGCTCGGGGGGTACACAAAGGCAGGGCTTGTTGTGGAGTGGGCTGAGGACAGATACAGAGCAGCTGGGACATCTGGGCTCACTTCTCTTTAACTATATGCAAAACAAATGAGTGAAGTCTATGTAAAGACAGTGGAAACAGTTTCGGATATGTTTACTTTGAGTTAGTATATGTAGGATTTTTTTCTTCCTTTATATTGAAATGGAGGCAGGAACTCAATGGTAGAATTTTTCTTCAGACTCAAATTTGATGACTCAATTCCTGACAAAAATAGATATAATTCAACAAATAGAACACTCAGACCTAGTCTTCATGTCCGGAGATCCGGTCGTCGAGGCCCCCGCCTTCAACTGCTGCCCAGATCTCCTTGCACCGGCCCCTTATAGATCCTCACGCGGGTGGTGGGACCACGTGAGAACAGTCCATTGGGCTGAGCCCAGCCGGGCCACCAGGCACTCACTCTCGAGCACCCACCCTAGGCCTGGCTCCAGGGTGGGGCCCTGGTGACGCCGGTCCGGGCTACGTAGCTGACCTTCCTTTTATGCTCATCATAAAGGGCTTTTGAACTGCTCTTAGTCTGACCCATCCCCCTGGACCTGTTTGCCATGGGTGACCCTACCAGGGGCATGACGTCCCCGACAACATAGATTCTAGGATCATTCGGGTGCTCAAAACCCCTCGTTAAGATGGCAGTTCAGGGAGGGGAGCTGAAGGAGGTAGAAGAAGCTGAGGCGAAAGGAGAAGCTCTCGATTTACCGGTCAATCTACGTTCCTACCTTCATCTATGGTCATGAGCTTTGGGTAATGGCCAAAAGGACAAGATCACAGATACAAGCGGCCAAAATGGGTTTCCTCGGTAGGGTGACTGGACGCTCCCTTAGAGATAGGGTGAGAGGCTCGGTCACACGGGAGGAGCTTGGAGTGGAGCCGCTACTCCTACATGTCGAGAGGAGCTGCTCGGGCAGCTGCTCAGGATGCCTTATAGCAGTGGTTCTCAAATAGTGGGGGTGAGTGGGGTGGGGGGGGGGGGGCGCGCGTATGACTCCGCGTATGACTCCGCGTATGACTCCGCGTATGACTCCGCGTATGACTCCGCGTATGACTCCGCGTATGACTCTGCGTATGACTCCGCATATGACTCCGCGTATGACACTGTAGATACTGTAGACAGCGCGTAAGCAGCGCGCACACAGCAGAGAACAGGAGAGAGCGAAATTTTTTCTTCTTTATAGAGGGGGCATGATAGAAAATAATTGAGAAGCACTGCCTTATAGGGAGGTGTTCTGGGCATGTCCCACTGGGAGGAGACCCTGGGGATGACCCAGGACACACAGGAGAGACCATGTCTCTCGGCTGGCCTGGGAACACCTTGGGGTCCCACCGGAGGAGCTAGAGGATGTGTCAGGGGTGAGGGACTCATCCTTACCCGAACATCCAACCTGCCTCTGTGCACAACACCAACATTGCCCCACATGCCTATAAGCCAGACCACTCCAGCCCAGCTAGTTGGGGTGCTGCCTGGAATCAGACATTATAGAAAGGAAAGAGGGAGGGAGGGAGGAGATGAGAAATGAATCGCACATGGGGAAGTCATCACAAGACGATAAGTTTGTGTGACAGTTAAATAGCCATCAGAAGGTCTTTAAACCTGGCTACATGTCAGCTCCCATTACGTTTACTTCTGTGATACAAAAATACTATAAAACCTGAGACACCATCTTGACAGGGGTGAAGAGGAAAGATTAAAAAATAAAATAAAAATAGCGACAGATGACACTATCTAGGTCAAATCATAGAAATATATCAATCTAGTGATTGTCATTAGGCACAATATATAGTAGTGTATTTGTCCATGAGGGAAATTAGGGCACTGTAGCTTACTGATACTGCAAAGTATGTTATTGTTTCATTGGCCTCTGCTTTACTAGTTTCTGTCCTGTCTATTACTATCTGCCTTTTACCTTTTGTATCACCACTAATCATTTCACATTCATATAATAAATGTATACTTACATTCTCTCCACACCATTCCCACCAGAGTAATGTAACCATCAGCCTCCACAACCTCTCCTTGTTCTCTTCACCACCAGCCAACAAATCTATCATTGAAGTAAGTCATCAAATAACCTCCTGCTAACCTCTAACCTAAAGTCAAAGTCTCAGTGCTTTTTTTTTTTTTTTTCTTAATCCTTCATTTAACTAAACATTGCAGCTACTAAATTAATAAGTTTAATATTTATTTAATATGTTTTTATTTGCAAAATCACACATTTTATTTTACTTTTTACACATTTTTACCTGAAAAATAGTCTGTATAACTATCATTCATTCTAAGGCTTAACCAGACAACCAAGGCACTAACCTTGATAGGAGATAGTGGAACACCCTGTCTGGTTCCCCTAGACCAAACAACATTAGCGTCACGTCCCATCACCAAATCTGTTAAACACACAGGGCCAGTTGTTTGAGTCTGTATCTGTCCTCCGTCATTTGCCCCCGAGCCAGGATGAACCAGTCCACACACAGCCCAGTCACTTAAGGCCCATCAGCGGCTGAGTGGTTATCAGTGTGAATGCGGCTCTGCGATAAGACTGTTAACAGTGCTATAGAGTGAGGGGCCACTGGAGCTGCCACTGTCGAGGTGAGGAAGTGAGGTCAAGGGCTTTTCACTAATATTGACGTAACCATGTGTCCCAGTCTGCAACCTTCTGCCTGGTCCACAAATGGAAAATGTAGCTGGAGCTTTCAAGGAGCATTGAAATAACATTGCACTATTAGCAACTTAACTTTTGCTATTATTGCTACTTTAATTAAGGATGTATTTTGTTATGGTTGTTTTTGATTGGGCTAATATATCTTGGAAAAACCTGCATTCTTTCCAATGAGCGTAGTAGATCTGACTTGAAACTTGGCCTGGTGGCGGAGCCTACTTGTCTCCATAAAGATGCTGCTGCTTTGATTTAAGGCACTATATTACGGTTTCATATACATTTGTGTGTATCTTGTTTTAATGATCTCTGCAGAAATAGCATCATTGTGTTGTGGAGCATTAAGATTAGATTAGTAAGATATTGTTAGCATGTTTTTTTTTATGTAGCCTTAAAGTATGGGATATTCCATTCTTTATTGAAAAGATAATCACCTTATGTTTTGAACTATTTAGAATTAGATTAATTGACTATGCAGGATTACTGAAACATGGTAAAATGAAACAAAACACATCTCCAGATATATTTTTGGTGTAGAAACATTGTAAACCCTTAGCTCAAAAGGTTACCTTATCATAGCATTAAGTAAATAAACTGATTACTTAAACCACAGATAAATTGTCATTATTGGTTTACATTTTAGCCTCAAATACCCAGATAACCTTTTCTTTTTACTCCAGTTTCATTCATCTTTTTCCCTCCGTTCCCATGTTATAAGAGGAGAGCCGTGTCTCTCTCCCTTTCCTCATGTGCCTTCAGGGAAAAGACTGTGTTATTTCAGAAATCACAGAGCCTAAGATTAATGTTAGCCTGGCCTGTGTCATCGCTCCTAAATCAGTCTACATAAAGCCACCACTGTGCTCTGTTCCCCCACCCCATTGAGACATCTTCGACTAAACACACTTCCCTCTCAAGAAGTGGAAGGGGAAATATATTTAAACATCAATTTCAAACTTTTCCTTTAGATTACTGATTATCTATCTATCTATCTATACATCTATCTATCTATACATCTATCTATACACTATATATAGTGTGTGTATGTGTGTGTGTGTATATGTGTGTGTATATATATATATATATATATATATATATTAGTAACAAAAGAACATTTTATGTAAATGAAAATAATCTCACTACAGAGGGGTTCAACCAAAGACACCTCAAAAATGAAACTGAAAAAATTATGCAGCAGATGGGTCTATTTTGCCAAAATGTCATTATAGCAACTCAAAATGATACTCAGTAGTTAGTGTGGCCCTCACGTGCTTGTATGCATGCCTGACAACAGCAGGGCATGCTCCTAAGGCGGCGGATGGTGTGTTGGGGTATCTCCTCCCAGATTTGGACCAGAACATCACTGTGCTCCTGGACAGTCTGATGAGCCACCTGGTGGCGCCGGATGGACCGAAACATAATGTCCCAGAGGTGTTGTATTAGGTTTAGGTCAGGTGAATTTGAGGGCCAGTCAATGGTATCAATACCTTCATCCTCCAGGAACTACCTCCATACTCTGGCCACATGAGGTCGGGCATTGTCATGCATCAGGAGTAACCCAGGTCTGACTGCACCAGCATAGGGTCTGACAATTGGTCCAAAGATTTCATCCCTATACCTAACGGCAGTAAGGGTGCCATTATCTAACCTATAGAGTTCTGTGCATCCTTCCAGAGATATGCCTCCCCAGACCATCACTTCTCCACCACCAAACCAGTCATGCTCAATGATGTTGCAGGCAGCATGACGTTCTCCGCGGCGCCTCCAGACCCTTTCGCGTCTGGCCCATGTGTTCAGATTGAACCTGCTCTCATCGGTGAAGAGCACAGGACGCTAGTGGCGCACTTGCCAATTCTGGTGGTCTATGGCAAATGCCAATTGAGCTCTACAGGACGTCGGGCCCTCAGGCCACCGTCATGGAGTCTGTTTCTGCTGTTTCTGATTGTTTGGTCAGAAACATTCACACCAGTGGCCTGCTAGAGGTCATTCTGTAGTGGTTATGGCCCCTCACTCTTTTGTTGGCCTATGGCAAATGTGTTGGCTTCTTATTCTTCTGTTGACTTGTCTGTTGGCTCCTCACTCTTCTGTTGGTCTATGGCAAATGACAATCAAGTTCTACGGTACTGGTGTGGTGCTACTTAAAGATATAGATATATATATGTGTGTGTGTGTGTATTTACTAATTTTGAAAAACGTTCCACAGTTGTCTCCGCACTTCAAAATTCTTTTAGAAAAACTGCCAAAAATTGAAGCCTCATTTGGTAACATTTTAGCCCAAAAACAGACTAAAGTAAAGGCTTTTTTAAATTATTATTCAGCCTGGAGGAGGGTCTGGCTTGTCTCCATGGAAACAGATATGTTAGGCTTGCTGACTTAAACTCTATGGCACGTGGGATAAAGTCATAGTTCATAAAACATTGAAAAAAAAAACAAAAACAAATAATTGTGATCTCACTGTGATCTTTTTTTTTTCCTTTTTTTTTTTTTTACCTCAACTCCTTGAACTTTGAATGCCAATCCCAAACTATTTTTACACTCCAAAATAAGACATGGGCTTCCATTGCATATTTAACTCTCTGAACAGATAGATACAAAGACATCCCATCAATATTTTTCTGCTTATGGCGCTTGCATGAGTAATGGAAAGTCCCATTTCAACTTGTGTCCATGCAACTCCCCCCATAAAGTAATTTGTCATCATTGTGTAGACAGGTCTCCAGACAGACAGTTATAAAGCAGGGTTCAGAGAGCAGTGTACATCTCCTATCTGCTCCAGTCATAAAGACGCTTTTCTATGGCTTCTGCTACCATCGCCCACAAATAATTTAAAAAAACAAACAAAACACACACACATTAAGGTTTATAGTATGTGTGTGTGTATATATATATATATATATATACACACACACACTATACATAAAACTGTGCAAATGATTAAAAAGAGTCATGTAGATGATATGGTTTACAGTGCATTGAAGCTTCATACATTGTGGTCTTGCTGGAGGTGTCTGGGTCGAATGCAAGCTAGGATAGTTAGCAGCAGGTTGGTACTGATAACAGAAGCTGCCGATAAGCTGGGCTCATCAATCTAACAGAGATAGTCTGACTCACTAATAGAGCCATAAAAGCTTCACCTTATACGGCCCGCTTAATAAAGCCATTCGTGCTGAGCCCCAAGGTCAACTGGATACACTGGATTATGGTACTGAAGATGGGGCAGGTTACTAGGTAATAAAGTCAGTCCAACCAGTGCATCCAAACTGTTAAGTTAAAGACAGGTTTTAGGAACTGTGGAAATTTTTTTCTTTCTTTTTTTCCCTGTTTTTTTCAGGTTTTTTTTATTTATTTATTTTATTATTATTTCTCAAAGCAGTGAATACCTGCATGCTAATCCCTGCTAATTACTGCTAATAATTGAAGCTATATCTTTACAATGACGGCACAATAGACACACATCCTAAAATTGGACCATTGACATTGTATTTATCATGACAAATGATCCCTCTATCCCTAGATTAGATTAAACCCTGTGATGAAACTAGTTGGTTGTGACAGGAAGGGCTTCAAATTTAAGATAATATAACTACCGTACTGTAATATAACAATGTAATGTCACACTCACTTATGTCTTTTTGTTGCAACAGTACTTAACCTTAAATGGTTGAGGAACGACATTGACCATGATTCTTTGCAAGCAAATGACTGTTTTTTTTGTTTTTTACTAACATTAATAGAATGATGTCAACACACATGTTGGCTACTTCTGGGTCCAGTGGAATTCAAGCCTCATTCGCTGTAATGACATTTTGGAAGATATTAACCTACTTCAGGTCTTGTATACGTTTATTTTTTTCAAAATTTTAATTACACAAAAGCAATCCGTGAGGCATGGCGAGAGAAAACATAACATAAGTTATTTTTACTATGGAAAAAATGTTACTAGGATATACCTGATATGTCTTTAATTCATCAGGAGATTCAGACAAAGTCCCTTTGTGATTATGAAACTTTGAACCCAAACACGCTTTGATGATTTCACACTTAATCACATGTCAGACCATTTTGATGAAAAAAGCAGCATTTCTACCATAATTTTCCAGAATATCACAAAAATATTGTATCAGGATGTGATTTCTTTACTCTTGTTGGACCTCAAAGTCCATTCCTTTGCTCCTCCTCTGCCGCTCCACTTCTTGCTCTAGAATGGCTACAGCTTTTGCAACATGGATGCTATCGAGTCTTTTGAAGTGTGCGCCCATGGCTGAAATGACCACACTTTGACTCATCTCGGGTTTGATGTAAAAGTATCGATGTTGGCCTTTGTACGTAGGAGGGAGGGAGCAGGGACGGCTACATTATCTCCACTCAATAACAGAATATATCTCCTTCAAAGGAGCTCAAGGCCGCAGCAGAGAGAGAGCAAGCAATGACAGGACATACAAAAGATGCAACTGTTTCATTGTGGTGACATGCCAGAACCAGGCTGTCTCGGAAATCTTTGTTTTTTTTTCCCAGTCAACAGGGAGTTTGTGAAACATGGTGTTAGGATTTTAGCATTGGAGCCATTTTTTGCTAAGCAGACTATGCATGCATAGGGGTTTACTGGTCATGAACTGCTCCAAAAGATGAAATGCAACCTCATCAGTGAATTGTCGTTGTGGAAAATAGCCACGAGTAACTTACTTCCGTACTTTGATACATATTTAAACCCACACTAAGGAACATTTTAGCTTATGTGTCCAAGTATCAACTCATTATTTATTCATGCCAGTTTATTTAGGAAAGTATCCTGCAGAAGGGTTTTAATTTATAATGTCTTGAACTACTTATTAGTAGTATTATTATTAAAGGTATCATCTTGTTGTAGTCAATTAACCGTTATTACAGACATTTTTTGATTCATGCGGATTCAAGGGTCACAATCTGTAAATAAAATACTTTCAAAACCTCAATAGATTTGGCAAATTAGGGGCCACTAACATCCTGCATCAGGCTCCCAGAAACGCTACTAATGTCCCTGCATCTAACAATCCCATTAGCTCCTTAAATCAGGCCACGTTGACGTTTATGGTGCAGGTGATGGGTTGATCCGGTGGACTTGGAGACTCTTCCCTGAGTGATAAATGCCGCTATCTATTGAAACAGAGCAGACCATGTGTGTCTGTGCGTGTGTGTGCTGGCATAGACAGAGAGAGGCAGAGCAGAGGGACTGTGGGTGAATCCAGGAGTCAATCATTTACAGTGTTATCTGGAGTTTGCTCTTCTTAAAATAACACAGACTACCTTGAATCTTTTTAAACTGGAGGTAATAAGTATTTTTTTTAAACCGTGTTACGAGTGTTGAGAGTTAATAAAAAATAAATAAAACAAATACATAATAAACATTGTAAATAGTGGCTAGTACTAATGTTTTGTTTGCTCTAATACTAGCTGATGTCATGCTATCAGCATGACATTTTGTTGTTCTTATCCCTGGTTACTGCTCCTAGCCCCTCCTACTCCTGGAAGCACTAACCAATCATGAAGTCCTCTGAATCCAGTTAAAGGGACTGCAGTTATATGTAATAAAGTAAATGTTAACAAACTCCATACACATTGGGTCGTTGAATGTTATGAAAAGCACTTAAACGTATCACAGTGAATAGTTATAATGATGAGTGTGTGTTAACAAAGTGAAGGATAAACTCAGACTGCTACAAACGTTTTAAAAAATAACAAATTCTGTTTTTCACATTTTTGTGAAATCAGGTACAGTACCTTTAACTATGAATTATTTATACAAATAAAATATGAATCAAAAACAGCACAGCAGTGCATTTTGCAGTAATTTTGCCATCAAGCTATAAGCTCTCTGGTTCAACAGTAAATCCTTCAGCTAAGTACTCCTGATCATGAACTAAGTTGGAGAAGGGCTCCTTGATGCTGCACTGCGGTCACCCTCTGCTCCTGACTGGTTTAACTCAGCAGCCTTAAAGAATAGGTAAAATACAGAAGAGATTTTACTCCGTGGACAGTAAACTTGCCTTAATGCTCAACAAAAGTGTATTTTCAAGGCTCAAACAGGCTCAAAATGTTGCTGCAAACTACAGTTAAAATTTTAATTCATCACAGTTTTCACTAACAATAACTTCTCTTTCAGACAAAATGACCCAACATTTGCCCTTCATCAGTAAAATAAAGCCTGCACATTCCCTATCTCCAGACTGTATCTCTTGGCAGTATGGTCATTATCCTAACTGCTCTGCTCTTAATGCTGAATAAATAATCTGATTGGCCACCAAAAGAAATCAGGAGGATCAACAGTGCACTAGTTACAGCCCATTGGCAGGACACAGATGCATTATGTTCACTATCTCCACATTTACTCAGAATTATGCAGTGATTAATAGTGGTCATTACAAGAGTCTTGCACTGTCTATGTGCTGCGGATAGGGTCCTTTTTAATATGAATGGTTTTAAATTCTGAGTCCTCTGAATCTAACTTCTGCCTACCAGATCCTCTCATTCTTTACCACAGTCCAAGACTAGACCGAAAACTCACCACTTCTCCCTGGTATTTAATACTAGCTAAACAGGACATCTTAGCGTTTTATTGTTTTTTTCCTATGCATCATATGATCTGTGTATTTATTTTTTGTTGACTTTTATGTGAAGTTGTTTTTAAATGTTTAATTAGTGAGAACAAAGGTAGATATGACTAAACAGGTGGTGAAATGGGGATTAACCGTCTGCTCATGGGCACAATGGCAGAATGTGCTAGGGCAAATTTTTAACCTGTCACCGTCCATTTTATGGGTGAAGACATGATGTGCTTTTGACTACCATATAAATTATTATCTATGACACACGCCACAGCACTAACTAGAGTATTTAGCATCTTGTTTACATTACCAAAACACTTCCCGATTTGACTACATTTCCATACACCATATAGCATCTATGACATCACTTGAATGCACCTTTTGACTTAAACATCGTCCATAGTCTCTAAACAAGGCACATGTTGTGATCCAGAGCAGGAGTTGTTTATGGCTTCCTCTGGCTAGCTCCTTCTACCTGTGTCCGCCTGATGACCCTGCACTTTGTAAACACAGCGCCATGTCAGTACAACTGCCCCATTCACAACACAAGGAAGGCTAAACTAATTAGATACTTAAGCACATTCAGAAAGCACTAGTATGTTTATGGTAATTCATTGGCATATTGAGTCCAAATTATCTTGTGGCATAATTCACATATACAATGATTAGGTGGCTGAAGTGTCTTGCCCAGGGATACAGCCGTAGTATGCAATTGTGGGAGCATGTCCATACATTTGCCCCATTCATGACTCGCAGAAGGCTAAGCTAATTGGATACTAAGAGGGGTTACACTTCTATGGGGCTAACACATAACATATTTAGTAAACCTTGCCTTTTATTGTAAGCAATATTCGCAGAAAGCAATGTATTAGCATCTCTAATAAGTTTCACTTTCTTTTTTGAGTCTCCCCTCCCTTTTAGTAACTCCACCTTCAGTGTGCTGTCACATTACCTTTGGCATGCATTCTGCTAATCAAACTACTGCACATCAGTTTTTTGAAGTGGTGCTGTAATGTTTTGTATCCCGCTTTTGCATATTTCAGTGGCACGATAGTGCAGCGGTTAGCACTCTCACCTCAAAGCAAGAACATCCTGGGTTTGATTATGACACTGGGCCTTCCTGTTTGGAGTTTACGTGTTCTCCCATTCCTACTCCAGTTTCTTCCGAAGGCTCCAGTTTTCCCAACCTCTAAAAACATATTTGAAGATCACATTGAGTCCAAATTATGTTAAAAAGTTTCTCTAATGTAAAAATGATACAGAGTGCTGGTTTGATTCATGGACATTGTGCAGAAAAAATACTGAAAGATGTCACCTCAAAAATGTATTTACATTGTACCAATGGGAGCCCAGCCCAGAAAAATGTCATCGTAGACCATTGAAACTTAGCATTAAAAATAGGTCATGTCAGGGCATGTAAAAAATGATATTATGCCACCCTACAGGTAGTCAGCCATATTGAATCAAACCCAGGATTGACAAAATCACTCATCATAATCTTTTGCCAAAAGATACAAAACCCATGTGCAATAGAAGGTTAACAAATTACATTTTAAATAAAATATTGGGCGTGGCCATGGTGATTTTTTGAAAAAAATTAAATAAAATAAATTCTATCATTCATAAACATTGTCAGATTTTAATGGATCCCAAATTGAGGTAGCATCATCAGGATATATCTGAGATCAAAAGTTGTTAAAATAATTTACATAAGTCCAAGGGTGCGGTCATAACGAGCTCAGCAGCAATTTTGAAAGCTTAAAAATCCCTGTAACGCTTGTAGGGTTTGTGAGTTTGATGATCTGGACATGATGATATGTGATTTAAACTTCTTTATCTGTATCTTTAAAAGTGGCTCTCCAGCTCCCGCTGCAATGAGATGGAAGAATTTAGTTTGCTGTAGATAATCTGGTACAGACCCTTGATATTATTTTGAACAAAAATGCCAGTGAAGATCACATATAATCTACATCCACATTTGCATGGCCACTCCTCAAAAAAGTTAATGGGAAGTGAATATTTAAATTTTTTTTAATTGTCATAATGAAATTTGGTGCACTCATTCTTTATATGACTGTGAGCAAAAACTACTATGGGGACCACACCCTATCGCCAACCTGAACCTTTGAATCAAAATATGCAGATGGCCAAATTCTAGACCTTGTACTTTAACAAACTTGTCCTAAGGTTTTCATCTGATGGACTCCAAACTGGTGCAGCAGCATCTGGGGTCAACAGTTAAAATAATTTATATAGGTCTCATGTCGTGATGGGCTCATAACGAAGTGGCCATTTTGAAAGCTTTAAAATACCTATAACTTGCAAAAATTGTTGGATCTGGATGAACCCAATGTATTTTGAATTTTGATGAACTGGACAAATGATGTGTGAATTAAACTTGTATCTTTAAAAATTTCTCTCCAGCACCCTCTGCAAAGTTAAAATGGGACCAACATTTTTTGACAAATTAAGACAGCCTTCATGAGATTCTGAACAAAAAAGCCAATAAAGACCACACCCTGTCTACATCCACATTTGCATAGCTATGCCTCAAAAAAGTAAATGAGAAGTGAAAAAATAAGTTTGAGTGTACCAAATTTCATTGGATTATAACTTTCTTTGTGACCTTGAGCAAAAAAAAAAAAATTCTATAGGGACCACACCCTATTTCTAAAGTGAAGGCAGACATTTTGAATCAAAATAATCAGATGTCCAAAATCTAGACCTTGTACTTTAATAAACTTGTACTAGGCCAACAGACGCCAAACTGAGGCAGCAACATCAGGACATATCCAGGATAAAAAGTTGTTAAAATAATTTGTATAAGTCTCAGAGTGTGGTCTCTTAACCATGTGGTCATTTTGAAAGCATAAAAATTCCTGTAACTTTTCCAAACATCAGATTCAGACAAACCATGTATAGCGTCTGAGTATTTTGATGAGCTGGACAAACAGATGTATGGATTAAAATTCTATCTTCAAAAATGGCTCTCCAGCGCCCCCTGCAAAGTTAATATGGCCCATAAACATTTATCTCCAACATGGCCCTGGAAATATTGAATCACATGTCAAGCTAAAGTTGATATGCAGCTCTCCCACTGTGGTGTTCCCTTCCATGGCCACAAGGGTTGTGAGGGCACTTATCATTTATTAGGCCCAAGCCTGGGACAAAATCCCGATGAGGGATTCCCTCATACAGAGCCTGGAAAATGGCAAAAATCAAGTAGTAACACAACCCAACATGCCAGTGACTGGTATTAAAAATTACAACTCGAAGAGCACTAATTGTCACTGAAGACCCAGAGAAAAAATAATAAAAGACAGCGCCCCCTCAAACTTTGTTTATCATGGGGCCAATGGGAACCTGACCCGGAAAAAAGTCAACGTAAAAATCTGAAACTCACTCCAAAAAATAGAACATGTCAGGACATGACAAAAATGATATTATGGCCCCGGCCTAGAATGTACAGGAAGTCGGCCACATTGGATCTAAATCTATGTGCAATTAAAGATTAACTTAGAATATGATTTGGGGTGTGGTCAAGGTGAATTTTCAACAAAATTGCAATTTTTGGAAAATTTCCAAAAAATAATTCTCCTTCACGCATTTTTGTTTGGAAAAAGCTTATAGAGCATTTGTGCAGATTTGACCTACAGGAAGTTGGCCATTGTCGGCGGAACCCATTTTTTTCAAAATTTTTACTCTCACATTTGAAATTTTTCCACCATAGATTTTCATTCAAAAAACTTGGAAACTGGTCAAAATGAACTAGACCAGTGGTTCTTAACCTGGGTTCGATCGAACCCTAGGGGTTTGGTGAGTCAATCTCAGGGGTTCGGTGGAGGTCAAGATGCGCACCCGACTCATATAATTTGCGGACTGCGAGCGTCTCCAGAAGCCGGCCGTGTCCCAATTCGACAAATGCACCCTTCGATGTGCCTATCGTACCCGATAGGCACTTAAATGCGCCGTTCGAACAGCACAGGAGGCACTTTGGTGAATTGAGACACGGCATGGGACACGGCCAGAGTGATGCCCCTGCATTGACTGGGAGGATCCCGGTGACAACTGCGCTCTGATTGGACATCTTCGAGGGAAGCACATTATCGTAATGACAGTAACATATTTAAAGAGCCCCATGCCTCTGCTTTGACATGCCATTTGAATTTACATGAGAGCACAATTGGTTGCGGAGCTACAGTGTGTGTTAAAATGTTAAAAATAATAAATAGCATAAATACAATGAGTTCATTATTGGAATACATAAGGTTAAAATTAAAATCATTTCAGTGTGGTAGAATTAAAAAAGGCCATGTCTTTGTGAAAAGGTATGTATGTAATTTGTATGTAATTGTTCATGCATTGTATTTTTTCTTTTGTTTTCTTTGAACACAGTGATGTTAATGCACGGTTCATTTTGTGCACCAGTAAAACATACATGTGTCTTGAATTAGAAAAAAATCATATTTTATTTTTCAATAAAGAAGGGTTCGGTGAATGTGCATATGAAACTGGTGGGGTTCAGTACCTCCCACAAGGTTGAGAACCACTGAACTAGACCCATGTGGATTTATAGTCCACTCACTTGAATTTTGCTAAGTCATAAAATGTGGGTGTGGCCAACATGCAAAGAAAAAAATAATATTTTGAAATATTAAATTACCTCAAACATGCAGTGTTCCATTGCTTTGCATTAATATACATTTTGTACAGAATCATGATCTGAATGCAATAATATGCAATTTACATAGCTGAGACATTACTTTGCTCCACAGCGCCCCCTTGAACTTTTGAATAGCACCCAAACAAATGTGTTTGTCACAAGCATTTGAAATTTGGCCTGGACATCCGGCTTGCGATGCTTATCAAAAAAGTGTATGAGGACATACTATCCGCAACCATGTTTATTTATTTTATTTATTTATTAGTTTATTTGAATAGGGACAATGCACATTAATCAACATTTCTGTAAATGCGGCAGTATTAGCTATACAGCTAGTTTCCAACTGCAGTCCCTATGGCAAGATGTAAAATGCCACCACACATCTATCTCTATCTATCTATCTAAGGCTCCAGCAAAGGGGAGGGGGGCATCCCGTCCCCACGCGTTGAGCCGACCAGGTGAACCGTTTTTTTCCAACGCTGGCGGTCTAGGGCCAGCTGCTCTGTGTCCTCTATGGTGACTCCAAGTTGTTGGAGGTCGCCCGCAATGACGTCAAGCCATCGGCTTGCCTCGTGGTCGTTTCCAGCCTGCCGCCTTTGGGTCAAACTGGAGGATGGCTCTCGTGGGATAGTCAGCAGGAAGGCGGAGAACATGGCCAAACCACCACACATAAGATACAAAATTTGTAATTAAAGTTAATTTGGTTATTAGTAAAATGTTCTAAAAGTTAGTGCAGGTAAGCATGCAATTAGTTAATTAAAACACTGTGACAAAGACAGACAAAATCTACAGACATAACACAGAACAGATGAGGCTGGCAGCAGCAGCAATTTCACATTTGGTGATCACAGGCTTGATTCAGAATTTTTTTTACCATGATTTTAAAAGTCCTGAGTGACTCCACACATCTGATGTGAGGCGGGACAGTGTTCCAAAACTGGACCGCTCGAACTGAGAAAGCAGATTGGCTAAATGAGCTTTTTCTCAGAGGCACAACTAGATTGTGTACACTCTACACTCTACACTCTGTGTAAAAAATTTAGAGAGTGGAGGAGGAGCAAGGCCCTGAAGGATTTTGAAGACCAAATTTGCATCCTGAAATTTTACTAGATTGTCCCAGTTTAAAAGTTTATGTTTGCTCAAGACTTTACAATGGTGATGGCGAAAAGGTTTCATATCCAGGACTTTGAGAGCCTGTTTATAGACCGACTGGATTGGTTTCATTGTCGTCTTGCAGCCCTGAGACCAGGAGGTGACACAGTAGGTCAGGTGTGGCATTATCATTGCATTAAAAAATAAATTTGCAGCTTCTTGGTTTAAATTATGCCTGATATGTCTAAAATTTGCTATATTTAGTTTCACTGTTTGAGTGGCCTTCTTTACATGTTGTTTAAAGGTAAGGTTTGAATCTAACACAACACCCAAATATTTATATTGCGCCACGATGCTTATTTTTTTACCCAAAACAACAACATCAGGATTTGGGGAAGTTGATGATCTTTTTGCAAAAAAACATGCATTCAGTTTTTTTAACATTTAGATGAAGACATGATCCAGTCAGCCAATTTGAAATGTGGACCATAGTTTATGGTCCACATTTCAAATAGCAGTTTTATAGCAGTTTCATCTTTGTTTTTTCCATGTACATAGATCACAATGTCGTCTGCGTACATTTGTACCTCACTTCATGGTAATTTATGTTACCATGGTAACATAAGAAGTCAGTCATTGACATACATGGGGTTCAGGCTACTGGACACAATGAACTAGAGCCATGTGGGATTATAGGCTACTCTTTTGCATTTTGCTAAGTCATACATTGTGGGTGTGGCCAACATGCAAACAAAAATGCTATTTTTTGAAGTATTAAATTGTGTGGACCCAAAAAATTACTTTGTCACAAACATTTGAAATTTGGCATGGACATCTGACTTGCCATGCTGAACAAAAAAGCCAATGACAACATATCTTCATTTGCAATTGTGTTGCCATAGCAACGTCCAACATTTGTCATAGAAACAAAAAAAAATAAATATTGTTTGTCATAGGCCATTGAAATTTAGTCCACATATTCCATACATCATACTGAACAAAAAAGCCAATGAAGACGTGCCTTTATTTCCAACCGTGCAGCTGTGAAAATGTCAGAAATGCTGTCATTGGAATGAATGGAGTAGTATTACATAGACACTGATTTTGGCGGGAGGGGCGATGTAAGCAGGGACGAGAAGCACGAATGCCGTGGAGGCACGTACCCTGTGGTCGCAAGGGGTGGCGAGGACCTGCTTGTAGTTTTATTATTATTATTATTATATTTATATATATTTTTTTTTACTTTGTGTACAAATGAATGTGTCTTGCTTTGCCATAAATAACTAACACTTAAGTAAATTCTGGGATAGAACACTCAGAAATCAGCCATTTTTAGCATTTCCTGTGCCCCTTTTTAGATTTCTTTTAGAATTTATGTCGTACTATGATAAAACTGTAAACAGCAACCCTTCTGTCCATCATCACGTGACAATATCTTAACATGACTGCCCTCCAGGACATTCAGAACACCCCCCCCCCCTACTTACATTTTATATCGTTGGATGCATTCCTGGCTTGAATTAGGCACTCACATTGGCACATGCTACTGTAGATGTGCGGTCGGTGTACATTTCTAAACAAACATGCCGACTTTGCCGAGGGGAAGTAGAGATATGAGCCGCGCCGGAGTGCTGAGCTGACAAACCAGGGTGGGATTTTAAGCGGCACATATGTAAACAGCGCATACAGCTGAGGTATGCCAAATGAAAAGGATCCTGGCCGTGACCTTTTATCGGATCTATGTATGCCCTCCCTTAGGCCAGATGCTAAATCTTACTGCCATAACCAAACATGTGGTCTGACAAGCTGGGAATGGAGGGAGGTTGAAATTGAAGATATATTTTTTCTTCCAGGTATGGTTGGGTTTATTTACTAGCAGAGCTTTGCACAATGGGAGAATTCACATATGCAGTTATGTAGCAGTTTACATAGATAGTAGAAGTAATGCAGGAGTGTCATGCCTAAAGACACAAAAAGATAATGCATAAGTGGGAGCAGAGATCAAACTATCAATCCTAAACTATGCAGCTAGGTGACTATACAGCTACGGCTGCTACCTCTTGTCTTACATTGAGTCTAGACTGGGGTAACTGTGTTAAACATGTTCTGGTAGTCCTAATACAATATGTACAAAGAAATTACATAGATCAGATTTAGGGTTACTCCAAAACTCCAGCCTGGCCTTTGCATTTTTTGGTGGCAGGGTAAACCAGATTACATATGAGGAAACCTAAGCAGGCATGGAGAGAACTCAGAAGGCTAGCTATCTCTCAGTCATATACTCCTGACCATGAACTGAAAATTTCAGATGGATTCCATTATCCGGCACTAAACACTGGTTGTCCACATTTCCAAAATGTTTGTCCACTGATGGGTGGGTCAGATTTCCCTACAGGGGTAGTAAATTGTATAACTTTACTTTTGTATTTAGATAAGAACAAACTAGTTTAGAGTTATATGATTCCTTGAAAAAAAACAAAAACATGTATTTACCATGATACATTGTCTGTGAAATGAAAAGCATTAGGGTCATGACATTTTGCCCTGGAGTCAAACCTCTAAATCTTATATGGCCATAGCCTCCTGCTCGCCCTATCACACCACAAACGATAGGTCATTAGAAATATGGGAGATATCATTCCTCTCCCGGCCACACAAGTCAATAAAGCTGCAACCTTTATCAAAACCAAGCACGCTTCAACATATATCTTTAGCTGCTGATGCTGTGTAGGCAATCCTCTAAGGCCAAAAAGGTGCCTGGCTAATTTATTGGATTTAGCTGTGTCTACTAGCTAGTTTCGAGATCTAGACGCTGATTTATTCACTTATGATTATTACGGATTCATCTTCCCAAATGGGTTATCAATACAGCACAGGCAGAGTAGATAATTTATTGGAATGGTTTTGTCAATATCAAGTTCATAGTCAACAGGCCTAAAAGGATAAGGGAAGGCGACACACGTGATGGATGAGGTATGGGGGTCCTATAGGAAACTATGTGAAATTAATTTGGTGATTTTTGCCCTGTGCATTCCTATAGCTAGTTCCCACTCATGTTGTAGAAGTGTTCCCATTGTTTTGCTGCTAATCTTGGATGGTAGTCACTTTTTTCTGGGTGACAGCTATGGTACATGGATGCCTATAAAAGTAAAAAAAAAAAAAAAAGAAACAAAAAGTTTATATGACAGGTTTTCTTGTTTTTCTCGTTATTGGTTGGTTTGGTGGGATAGTCAATATTTATCATGGCTTTACATTAATTATGCGACAGTTTGTGGGGAAAAAAATAAGGTGGGAAGAAAAGTACAAAAATACAGGAATAGCAAACAACGAAGTTAAATCTGTCAACTGGACAAAACTTGTAGGAGTGAAGACGTTCGCTGCTCATCCAAGCCGCTTCTTCAGTTCTGGTCAGAATGCTGGTGGCAAATGCCTTTAAATCTATCTGAGGGGAGGGACTACCCACACTGAAACTGTAAAGGACAGGGAAAAACTCAAATTAATAACTGACCAATTTAATTTCACCCAGTTAATACAGCATCCCACAAGAGTCACTCATCATTCAGCATCCAGAATTGACCTGCTCTTCTCCAACAAACCTGAAAGAATCACTAAAACACAAAATTTATTGACTGGTCTTTCTGATCATAATGCAATTTTCTGTTTGAGAAAATTAAGTAAACAACGTTTTGAAAATTAAATTACTAATCATTCAAATAAGCAGTCAAAATTCAATATTATACCAAAAAATCAAGAAAAAATGTGGAAAGAGCATTAAGTGACTTGAATTGGGGAAATTTGTTGTCAACTGATGACACTGACACCTGTTCAGAATTATTTCTTTAAAAAATTCAGGAAGTTAGTCAGTCCATCTCTAAAACCACAATTAATAGGGAAAAAAAAACTAAATATCCGAATAAACGAAATATCCAAGTGCTTTAAGTCTCCTGAGTTCTCCTATAGTCCTGAAAATGGTACTCAGCAAACTTTTAACATTAGTCAGATAACGGCATCAGAAGTTATTAACATCATTAATGCAACAAAGAATAGCAAAGCTAAGGACTAAGGACTTTCTTAAAAAATATAAAGTGGCCTTATCATGCCCCATTGCTCATCTGATTAACTTATCAATAAAACACTCTGCGGTTCCAAAGGCTTGGAAGACTGCAATTGTGACGCCGATTTTTAAGTCAGGGGATAGAACTGACATGACAAATTACAGGCCAATCAGCATACTACCAGTTTTTTCAAAGGTGCTTGAAAAGTGGGTTGCAAAGCAATTAATTGATCATATTGATAACAGCCAATCCCCATTGCACCCCATGCAGTTTGGTTTCCGTACGTTACATTCCACTGAATCTGCAATAACAACATTCTTAGAAAAGGTTAAAGGTTATTTGGATAAAAAAAAACATATGTGAGAGCAGTTTTTTTAGATTTAACAAAAGCATTTGACGCTGTTAATCATAATGTATTACTATCAAAACTGTTCTCCTTCAACTTCTCTAACAAAACTATAAAATGGATGGAATCATATTTATCCAATAGAAAACAGTGTTCTGTGGTAAATGGGGTGGAGATTGCCCTCTAGGGGTTCCCCAAGGGTCAATTTTGGGCCCCCTTTTATTTTCCATTTACATTAATGACATTCCGGACACTTGTAAAGATGTGGACATACAGCTTTATGCAGACGATGCTGTGCTCTTTACAAGTGGGAAAAATTTCGTATCTCAAATTCTTTCATCAACATTAATACAGGTTGAGAATTGTTTCACCAGGTCCTGTCTCCTATTAAACACACACACAAAAAAAAAACGAGTGTATGTTTTTTTCTAAGAAAAAAAAAAAAAAATCAGATCAAATGTGTATTTTAAAAGTCAAGAATTAAAATTAGTGAAGGAGTTTAAATATCTGGGAGTAATGTTTGACTCTGCACTTACATTTAAAAAACATGTTAAAATGGTGTCCAGAATAGTCAAATACAATCTATACAATTTTAATCAAATACACAGGTCATTAACTAATGAAGCTGCAGTGATGTTTTTACATTGTATGATCTTTTCTCACATTAGTTATTGTATAACCAGTTGGTCTTTGTCAGGTGTTACAACTCTTAAGCCAATAGAGCCCCTCTATAAAAAAACTTTAAAAATATTGGACAAGAAACCCTTTACTTACCACAGTTGCAATGTTCTCTCCAAATACAATCTATTGAGCTTTCAGAATTTCATCAAATTTAGAAATGCCTGTTTGATGTATAAGATTTTACATGGTTTACCTCCACCCCCACTCAATGACTATATTAGGTACAGGTCAACTCTTTCATCTCGCTCTACCAGGGCCACAACCAGAGGTGACTGTGAGGTGCCTGACAGAAAAACCTCTTTTAGACAAAATGTGTTTTCATATAAGGGCAGTGTTCTGTGGGACACTTTTCCACCTGCAGTTAGAGACTCCCCCAGCTTCACTACTTTTAAAGGCCATTTAAAGACATGGCTCAGGTCAACACAGGTGTGTGATCATGTACAATAGTTTATAATGTGCAATGGGCAATATATTATTTATTAATTAATTATTAATCAATATTTTACTTACGGACAATATGCAATATACTAATGAATTTTACCTTTGAGGGCACATGCAATATATTGCAGAATAGCTCTATATAAGCCGGGTTATTTAGCAATTTCACCTTGCACCTTATCTAAGTCTGTGATCTTGAGACTGACCATCTCTTTATGTCTGTTTGTTTTATTGTATTGTCTCTCTGGTGTATTGTTTTTACTGTGTGCATTTGTTTTATGATTACATCAACCTGTCTAGGGACAGCAGATGGAAATTAGCCTTGGGCTACAATCTGACAACATATTTACATATCTTGTACATGTTCATTAGTGTGTTTTGTCCCTATTTAAAAAATATATAAATACATAAAAAAAAATAAAAATAAAAAACAGCTATTGTCTCCAGTTTCAGCTGAGACTAACCTATTCTGCCCTTAACGACCCTGCTATTGTTCTCATTGTTCTGGGTCTTCTTGGATGAGCAACAAAATGTCTTCACTCCTACAAGTTTTGTCCAGTTGACAGATTTAGGTTCGTTGTTTGCTATGGATCAGACCTGGACAACTGAGGGTCTACACAGACAAAAATACAGGAAGTTGAAACGAGTTCTAAAATAGAATGCCTCTACCTATGTCATCAACACCAAAAATTCCATCTAAAATGCAGGGGCAATTTAAACACAAGGCTTTGCTTGGAATGTTCCACAGTTTCTATCAATCTTGCTTTTTTTTCTTTTACACTGTTTTAATAAAAAAAATAAATTAAAAAAAAACAATGAGCTTCTACACATATCAGACCTGTAATGTGTTCTGGTTGTGTCTTCATGGAGGCAGATAAGTTTAATGCCATACTGTGGAACATTAAAGGTCATAACATTTCCCAGGAGACGATCAAGTGGCATACGCTTCAAAAGAAAAGTTCAGTAGTGGACCTTTAAAGCCACAGTATTTAACATTTTGCCAAAAAACAAACTAAAATAAAAATATGTTTTTTGGGGGTTTTTTTGTGTTGTTTTTTTTAAGTATTAATCCTTACTGTGAACAGGCCATTTTCAAAAAACTGACTCTTCCTTAGCCTTTCCATGGAAATGTTCCACAGTATGGTTTTAACTTTCCATCTCCATGGAAGTAAGCAGGTATCTTTAAAATGATAAACCTTAAGTCCGATGCAATATTTCCAAAACAATTCTCCAAAACAATAAATAAATCGTAACACATTCCCTTTAAGTACATTATTCAGCTTGTACAAGTCTGTGCAGGACCTCCGATTCTCCTGAGACAGATATCTATCATGAAAGCTCGCTGCCAGTGGATTTCACCCAATCATTTTCTCCATAAATCAGTCCAAGTCCTTTAAGACATGTGGGGTCAGCACTTGTACTGGCAATACACCGCTTTTGTCTTCCACAAGTGGCCATGACTTAGCCCAGACACACAATACAAGACCTTGTTTGCTTTGCAGAGCTAACCTTTGTGCACTAAGCCCTATCTTGCTAACAGGTTCTCAGCTCCTCCCCCGCATAAAGGCCGCACCCAGAACTGCCCCGTCTGGAGAGAGAGGGGAGGGGTGAGAAGCAAATTTGCCCTAGCATAGCATCATCAAAATGGTCTAATCCAGTAGGCTATCGTCTAATGCTAATGCTAATGCTGTTGATAAAGGAGTGTATTCACTGTGTTCTGTGTTTGGCCTTCAAGCTTAAATACCTATGGCCAGATTATCCAATTTTTCATGTTTTGCATTGGAGGGAGATAGTGGACACAATAACCCACTCAGACTTTTGACTGAATAATTCACAACCAAACCGCATATAACTTATTGGTATATTAATTTTTATCCTAGCAGAGCTACATAGCACACTATTTCCATTTCAAAACCCATTGTGGACTGTGTAATTTTATCACCACAGCCTCAGTGACGTGTCAGGGACGATAAGAAATCAAAGTGCAATTATGTTCTTAAATAAATTCCACATAAGTCGGAGGGCATGGGTATATCAGCGCATGTTTGCCTTGGCCGCTGCGCCTCTCTCTTCCGCTTATTAAAGCCATCATAGGGACCTGGGTTACTATCTGATGTAAACTCCCTGTTTCCTGGTATTCAAACCAGAGACTTTCAGAGCCCATTTCTCCCACTGAATGTGCTGCCATAATCTGAACAGTTAAACACCCTGTACCTGATTTTACTGTCTTAAAAATGTCAGAAACAGAATGAGTTCATTTTAAATGGATTGCAGTGGTCCAAAATTATTCCTCACTTACTTTATGCATTCCAGGTATCCTAATTATTCACAGTGATGCATTCATAAGCACTTTTCACAACTGTCAGACATCCGTGCAGAGTTGAGCTGTCACGGTAAAGCTAACAACAACAACAGCAGCAACAAATGGTAATAATAACATCAATAAAATAAATAATAATAATAATTGTTATTATTATTACTGTTATTATTATTATTATTATTATTATTATTATTATAAATTACAAATTTCATTTGTCTACAATGAAAAAGGTCTCTCATTGCCGTAATGTAATTTTTTTTTTTTTTTTTTGAGGTGCCGCTATTGAGGCAACATCACAATAATACATTTTTTGCCAACCTTGAATTTTGGGTACAATAAAATTGTTCACTTTTTGTGAACATTCAGGGGGTCAGAAACGGCTTCACTCCGGCTAGAAAAATAATAAAGAATAATAATGGAATTTTTTTTTTTTGACGGATTTTTTTTCTCCTAAAACATAAAAGCTACAGTCATTTTCTACAGTCTTTCTCACATTATGTCCCATCACAAATAAGGCCCCTGTGAAATTTTTCACAAAAATGAAATTTGAAGAGGGCGCAAGAGAGTCATTTTTTGAGATAGAGCCATGATTTGCATATTATTGCGTTCACCTCGCAAATGTGCATAAACGCTGTATTAGCTTTTTCCCCCCGAAAAAATTTCTCCTAAACCATAAATGTTAAGAGTCATTTGACTTTCTCACATTGTGCCCCATCAAAAATAAGGCCTCTATGAATTTTTTCACAAGTCCACCACAAATTGATTTTCTTTGAATTTTTGAAAATGAATTTTGAAGAGGGTGCTAGAGAGCCATGTTTGGAGATAGAACCATGATTTGCATATCGTTGTGTTCACCTCTCACATCTGCATAAATGCTGTATTTGCGTTTTCCTAACAAAAAATGTGTTAAAGGGAAATATATATATTTTTTAATATTCCAAAAATTGCAATTTTGTTGAAAATTCACCATGATCACACCCAAAGTCATATTGAAAATGTAACTGATAATCTTTAATCACACATGGATCTTGCGGGTTTTGGCCAAGTTTGAAGTCTTTGTGATGAAAACTGTGCGAGGAGATGTCCTAAATGCGATGGTGTGCACTTTTGTCATTCCTGGGTTTGATCCAATATGGCCGACTTCCTGAATGTTTTAGGGTGGAGCCATAATATCATTTTTGCCAGGTCCTGACATGTTCTATTTTTTGATGCAAGTTTTAGATTTTTGTGTTGACTTTTTTCCGGGTCGGGCTCCCATTGGCCCAATTAAAATCAAAGTTTGCGGTGGCGCTAATGAGTCATCTTTTGTTATTTTATTTTTTTTGGAAGGGGGGGGTCTTCAGTGACAATTAGAGCTTGTCGAGTTCTAATTTTTGATACCAATCACTGCCATGTCCGAGAGTGTTTACTACTTGATTTTTGTCATTTTCCAGGCCCGGACCTAATAATAATAATAATAAAGTAAGACAAATGTCATATAAAATTAAATACATCAAAGATTGTAAGAGTTTTTACAGTGTATTTATGCCACTGTATTTTATGTCACACCACATTTTTTTATTTTTTATTTTTTTTCCCTGCAGTGTGTATCAATCTCCCTGGTTCTAACCTCATTGTTGTGGCATGTTTTCAGAAGCGGTGGCTACACTCTGGCTTGTTTGGGTCAACTGTCAGACTCCTATCTCTGGGAAGTCCCCAAATAGCTCAGTTTTGCGTTGCTTTGGAACGGATAGGCTAAAGACAGGACAGGAGCAAGTAGACAAGACCAGACTGGTCCTGACCGGCTCCAATCCCCAGAAGTGTCTTCAAATAATCTTAGAATAACATTTTTCTGAAATAAATATCTGCTAGCTTTTTCTGAGTCTCTTTAACTATTTTTGAAAGTAGGTTTTGGCATCATCTCTTGATAGGCTGTGCCATTGGCTTTGAACAATGAGGCCTTATATAACAAACAAATATATAACAAAGTGTACAAGTTTCATAGTGCACCTTTTAAAATTACCATATGATGATCGTAAAAGGCCTCTATATATCACAGATGCCGGTGAGCTTATTTTCTCCACAAAAATGTTAGCTTTTCAGCACGACAAGTAAACAAACAGCACTGTGATTGTGATGAAATCAGAGCCATGGCTCGGTTCGATTGTGCAGGTTTGAGCATGGGCCACAGAACACTTTGCAAAAAATACGTAGTGTGAATGCGCACTAAAAAAATAATAATGTTACATTTGATATTTTGACATAATTGCATCATTTTTCTCCTTCAATAAAATGGAAAAACTGCCTCTACTGCAAAGATCCATTGGCCAGTGTGCAGCAGGCCACCACAATGCAATGCTGTCAACGTGCCAAGAGGCTGCAACAGTTCCCAATAACTGAAAAGCTAAACTTTCAATTAGTGGTTTCTTGGTGTTGCACTCATACCCAGTGAATTGTCAGTCAGAGCCTGCATTCAAACAGACCTGAGGTTTGGTTCAGTGCCGGTTCTTTTGGGAAACTTGCAGCATGGTGACATCTGCAGGGCTGGTAGGGCAGTCTGGCTGCATAGGGTGTCATGTTATCTGGGCTAAAGCAGAATTGCTTTTGGCAACCAAATGCTTACATTTTCCTATATGCTTCCAAGTTAGCTTCCAAGTAGCGCACTAATTTGGAGGTTCCCTCACTTTTACATGCTGTACTAACACATGTTGATCAATGTGCACTGTCCCATATTTAATAAATAAACATAAACATAATGCACTGTTAAGTGTCTAGTTATCATTATCTAGTTAGGTTACATTTCTTTTGAACTACACAGGTAAACTGTTACGTTCAAATGACATGTTACTACATGGTGTTAGGCTGTGATAGATTTGGGTATCATGTCATCACAAATTGGTTTGATACTAGACTTTTATAAAGACATCTATATTAATTCTCCAAGACTGTAATGTGTTAGATTCACTTACACTTAAATAATGTTAAAGACAGTATAGCCTACTTTACAAAGAACACATTGTTTGTACAGGCTTCTTGGACAACAAATGCAAATCGAGAAGAATTAATATTTGGAAACACTCATTCTCAAATAGTCTCACATGTTTTGGCGGTTCTATCTATGCTCCTGGCCAAGGCACTTCAGATTGGTGGTAGTTGATGAGGCTTTTGGAGCAGATTTGCACTTGTGTTTCCTACTATCTGGTCTCTAAGTGTCATGATCCCTGTTGGTCCTGCCCTTTTTTGTACTTTCTCCCCTCCCTTCTGTGTCTGAGCCTGGAGCTGGGGCGGAGATTTTTGCTCCTCCCGTGCACACCTGGAGCTAATCTGCAATCAGCTGCACCTGGAGAGGATAAGAGGAGCCAGGACCTGATACTCAGCGCCAGATCATGTGGTGTATCTCTGTGGTACTCCCTGCTTGGCTCAGTTCATGTTTTGCGCTTTTTGACTTTGCTAAATTAGATGCTTTTGCTCTTCACCAGATCCTGCTCCCTGGACCCTCTCAGCTCTCCCATTTCCGACCCTGCTCTTCTGTACCAGTACTGTCTGTCCCGTCTCAGACTCTGCTACTCTCGCTCTACCCCACAGCAAACACCCAGCTCTCGACTCACCAATTGATCTACCGTCATTATGCTCTTTGCACCTCTGTAAATAAACACTGTCCCCTGACCCCTGACTTCTGTCTTTTTGGTCCCTCCCGTTGGATGTTACACTAAGGTTCCATTTTGACACAACACTACTAAGCTTTGCTTTACTCATTCCTCCAGAAAGTCTTGATTTTTATTTTGATCATTTTGGTGCCACTCGGAAAAGTCCCGGGGTCACGTCTACTGTTAAATGAGTTGTGGAAAGACAGTCCGACTTGAATGCTGCGTCATGTGCTCTGACCTGAGACTGCCTTGTCCAAACAGTGTCTCCATCCTCTTCTGGAGTGCCTCTCTCTCCACATCTCCTCGCTTCCCTCTGTCCACACACTCATCAGGACATGGCAGAACTAGGGTCATTAACCTATGGCTGAAAATCTCCCGACTTGCAGTGAAAACAAAGGAGGGGATTTTCCTTTTTATGGCTGGCATAGTTGTCCATGATGGGACTTACTGCCTACAAAAATACTTTATTTTACACCTTTTTTTTTTTTTATTAGCATTTGGATTGGTACTTTGTAATTGATGTCATCAACATTCCCTGCTCTGTCTGCGGACTTTTAAATTCGTTCCAAGTCTGAATCTGTTTCTATGTGCACTCCAGTTCTCCAATCTATGAAAAACTAACAGTACTCAGACCACAGCTTGGGACCAAAAATCTGCATTATATTTTTTTGCAACCATTTTGCTACCAAGAAGTGCTGATTAAATGTTGCGGTTGCCTTATCTGAGAGTAGGAATGAGATAAAAGCAGAGAGAGAGAGAGAGAGAACTTCACCTTCGGAGTGTAGCACAAATCCAGCTGCAACAGTTTACTGACTTGTCCAAAATGCTAGCAGGTGTCTGAACAACTATGGGACTGCCCAGTGTAAATATGTGTGTATCTAATTGTGTGAGAGTAACCTAAAACTACTCCAGACAAGCCCCAATGGCTTAATGTTTTCAGCCTCAGGAGGGGGTCATGAGGAAAGGGGAGGGTAGTTTAGGTGAGTGGGTGCAATCTGGTTCAAACTATGGATGAAGATGTCAGGGGAACAGTGGTTATGTTTATATGCACAGCAAAAATGGGAGCGTTATCTGATTTGGGGAGTTATCAAGTTATTGAAATCTCATGTTAACAGTTGTATTTGATGTAAGTAATCTGATTTCTTCTGAGTTGTTCATTCCTGTGCAAGTTTTGAAGTGAGAAAGTATGCAAAAATATGTATTTATTACTTTAAAGAAGACATCTTGTGCTTGTTTGCTGCTAGTTATAATCTATGACACCCATGGCTCATTATGTTATAATTTGGACAATTTAAATTGCAATGCTGATCTGAAATGAGTTAATAAAACCATCCATCCATTTTCTTCCACTTATCCGTGGCCGGGTCATGGGGGCACCAGTCTAAGCAGGGATTCCCAGGCTTCCCTCATCCCAGACACATCCTCCAGCTCCTCCGGTGGGACCCCAAGGCGTTCCTAGGCCAGCCGAGAGACATAGTCCCTCCAGCATGTCCAGGGTCTTCCCCGGGCCTCCTCCCAGTGGGACATGCCCAGAACACCTCCCTAGGGAGACGTCCAGGAGGCATTCTGACCAAATGCCTCTTGACGTGTAGGAGCAGCGGCTCTACTCTGAGCTCCTCTCGTGTGACCGAACTCCTCACCCTATCCCTAAGGGTCATTACCCAGAGCTCATGACCATAGAAGAGGGTTGACCGGTAAATCAAGAGCTTTGCCTTTTGGCTCATCTCCTTCTTTACTACAACGGACCGATACACCGACCACATCACTGCAGACGCTGCACCGATCTGTCAATCTCACGCTCCATCCTTCCCTCACTCGTGAACAAGACCCCGAGATACTTGAACTCCTCCACTCACCACCCACCCGGCAAGGGCAAGCCACCTTTTTCCGGTTGAAAACCATGGCCTCGGATTTGGAGGAGCTGATTCTCATCCCAGCCACTTCACACTCGGCTGCAAACCACCCCAGTGCCTGCTGCAGGTCCTGGCTCGATGAAGCCATCAGGACAACATCATCTGCAAAAAGCAGAGATGAGATCCTGTGGTTCCCAAACCAGACCTCCTCCAGCCCCTGGCTGTGCCAAAACATTCTGTCTAGGACAGACCTGACAGGCTCAAGAGAGTCTGCTGAGAACGTTTGGCGGAGCCCTCTGTCAGAGGAGTCTTCAGTTCATCCCAGGGGAGGCTGAGGACATGGACCCCGAGTGGGCCATGTTCTCCACCTCTATTGTCGATGTGGCTGCTTGAAGCTGTGGTCGTAAGGTCTGCGGTGCTTGTTGCGGCAGCAACCCCCGAACCCGGTGGTGCACACCGGAAGTAAGGGATGCAGGATGAAGAAGGAGTCCTATCGAGCCTTGTTGGCTCATGGGACTCATGAGGCAGCTGATGAGTACCGGCGGGCCAAGCGTCCTGTGGCTCGTGTGGTCACAGAGGCAAAAACTCAGGATTGGGAGGACTTCGGGGAGCCCATTAAGGAGGACTATCGGACGGCCTCAAAAAGATTCTGGCAAACTGTCCGACGCTCAGGAGGGGGGAAGCAATGCTTCACCAACACTGTTTACAGTGCCGGTGGAGAACTGCTGACCTCGACTGTGGATGTTGTTGGGAGGTGGAAGGAATACTTTGAGGATCTCCTCAATTCTACTGTCACGTCTTCCAAGGAGGAAGCAGAGACTGGGGACTCGGAGGCGGATTTGTCCATCATCCAGGCTGAAGTCATCGAGGCGGTTGGCAAGCTCCTTGGTGGCAAGGCTCCGGGGGTGGCCAAGGCAATCGACCGTGTCCCTCGTGGTGTCCTTTGGGGAGTGCTCCGGGAGTATGGGGTCCGGGGCTCTTTCCTAAGACCTGTGCGGTCCCTGTATGACCGGAGCAGGTGCTGTGTTGCCGGCAGTAAGTCAGACCTGTTCCCGGTGCATGTTGGACTCCGCCAGGGCTGTCCTTTGCCCTTTGGTTCTGTAATAAAACTTTATAATGATAATTTATAATAATCATCCTTGATAAACACGAACACATTGTTTATTAAAGATGTTTGTTTTGTTTTTTTTACTACTATGGTGTATTAACTGCTAACACATAACACATCTATATCACCATATTAACTTTTATTATTTATTGTTTATCAAAAACAACATATTAACATGTTTTATAAGTTTCACTTTTGTTTTTGATGCTCTGAGCATCCCCTTCCTTTGGTCACTCCATCTTCAGCGCATTACACGCACATTATAATCAGTATGTCAAGTTTGTTAAGTTGTATAGTTTTGTATCATGCTTTTGTATGTTTATGGGGAATTGTCGTGTGAGAGCATGGATGACAGAGCATTGCTCAAAATCTTACAGTTAACCGTGAGAAGGGTTTGGATAGAGCCCAGGAGAGATTGCTCAATTATTCAAACATGCATGGATGCTCTTATTCCTTCAGGCATGTTTTTAATGAGTGAACATTATACCACGGTAGAAAGCTGAAAAAAAAGTAGAGTTTACATAATACCTCCTCTTTAATTAAAGGGTTAGGGTATTAATTAAGTACTTACTAAGTAACCTAGTCTGAGTTTTTATCCATGCTTTACTAAGACAGGAATAAGTGTGGTTATTATAAAATGTTACCATTTAATGCTATACTCGCACACATCTGGACAAAGCAAAACACAAAGTTATGCAGTCTATCTTTAAAAGCCCAGTCTGGTTTAGCATTGTAAAATACAACACAACAAAACAGGTGGTGATACTCTTTCAACACTGTCTTTAGCACATCTGTACACACACACACATTCCCATAGAACTAGCATACCCCATAACCCTCCAGCTAACACCAGAAAATAAATAAGCTATTAATTAGTGAAGGAAAATGTGATTGGAGCTTGCTTATGATTTATGACCGGTGTCAGCGTCATCTCAAAGTGACTGGTACAAACTCAAATAACGAGCTGCCCCAAGACGCCGGAGAAAGCACCGTACTCCCGGACTTTCCACCTCTCCGCTCCTGTGTCGATATGTCCTAGAAGGGAAAACAGTGGGTCTATGCTGAGGGTAATTACAAAGTGTCTGGGCACTGGCTTCTCTCTCCAGCTCCTATGACCTCAAAGCAAAACAATAAGAGTGTACGTAGCCACCTGTATGATACAAGATGTGTTCAAGTGCTAGTTTGGTGAGTGTTTTTGTATGGGGAACGTGTCATCGTATTTGTGCTGTGGAAGTTCAGACCAGGTGCAAAAAGGGAAATATACAAAATCACGCTCTAAAAAAATAGTGGTAGTGGTGGAGAGGGCAGGGGGGTGTTAAAATCTTGTGTCCCGTTTTTCAGCCCCTGTAATGTTATTGTTATGACAGGAACTGCAACTAGCATTGCTTGTTTTAAAGGAAGCACCTTTTGCAGAGTTGACTTTTTTTTACTTTAACCATATCATATTGTTGTTCCCTCATCAAAAGTATACCTGGAGTTATATTTTGCTGCATTCACCCTTGTTTCAATAGTCCTCTGAACTTCAGAATCCTCTCACATCAATTTTCCATGGATTGCTGCATCACAGGTAGAAATCTCAATTCTACTGCTCAGTTTTTAAGACAATAAATTAACACTGGACTGGTTCTGAACAATTATATAGTGGAAAGCATGGCTCTTTTACCATAGCCTAATGACACTGGAACAGAATTTAACTTCTAATAGGATAGTTGACTTGACATAGTTAATTAGGGGGCACGTTACACATCTTGCCTCAAGTATCTAAGTACATCAGTGTAAGTAGTAGAATATTATACAAACTTGACACTATAGTACCATTAAAGCCATTATAGTACGCCCTCTACTGTGTGAAAATTCCATTGTCACACAGCAGAGGGGGAAGCTGACATTAAAATTAACATTGTTAATATTCCCATGTATTCACTTTCAGCACAGTTTTTTTCAGGAGGCAAGTAAAATTAAATATTAACTAATTTAAATATTAATTACACACAATGCAAAGTGGTCTCATTTTGTGGTCTAAAAGTGCTGCTTTTGCAATGTACCATTTTTGGGAAAACCACAAAATGTACTCATTTATGAAAAAAAAGAAAAGAAAAAGAAATCGGGTACCACAGGTTTAAAACAAAGCTTCTTAACCCAGACTAAACATGTTGGATAGACCCAAGGTTCCTAAAAAATACTTACTGTTGTATTTACTCAAGTGGAACCATTTAGCAGGGATGTCTTGTGCCTGTTGTGGGGTATGTTTATCCCTGGTCCATATCAAACCCATCCCAGAGCCGGGTGCTTTGGTCTGGGCCTAAACGTGGTGTAAGTAGGCTGAAAACACTGTCCTAAGTATCTCTGGGGTAATTACTCCCATTTGGCCGATCAAAGAAACTGATCTGTTTGACAGTGTAATGGATACACTGGTGCACATCTGGAACACTGATGAAAGAGGGTTTTTAACATACAATCCTCAAAAATAAACATAAATAAGAATAAATAAATAAATATATCCCAGTAATTAATCTTAAAAAAAAAAGAAAAAATAATTTTTATGACTTTCAAATGAAGATAGATACTCAAAGCAATAAACTCTCCAAGGAGGTAAGCAAGTGGCAACCCATCACCACAAAGCTACTTCGAACTCATTTGAGACTTGTTTTTTTCAACAAAAAAAAAGGGTTAGTTAACTTAGGTTTTACAACACAGCTTGATTTTGTTAATTTTCTCGTACATGTTTATTTAACTTTCTTGTCTTTCAGATGATGAACGACCATGAAGACTTGTCACCCGACAGCTGCATCAAAAAGGTAGGACTGTTTTATATCATTGTAGTTCTGTTTGCTCCTCACATGCACTAAAGGTATTAAAATTTTTTTGCAAAACTTCACATTTTAGGCTTGATAAAACTGTGAAAGTCTGATGATACTTTATTGAGTAACATTGTATAATTTGGGGTGAAAGTAGTCCAGAGGTGACAGTAGCTCAGTTGCTAGAGCGTTTGTTCACTGATCCAAAGGTTGGCTTTCAACATAAAGATTAGCGGTCAGATCCACTAGCACACCTTTCCTTGGGCAAGACACCTATCCCACCTTTCCCCTCGTGTCTGTGTACACTGCAGTGTAAATGTGTGTGTGAATGGATGAATGGTTCCTTGATGTAAAGCGCTTTGAAGTGTCTTGAAGGTAGAAAAGAGCTATATAAAAATGTGACCATTTACCTATAACTACGCCTTAAATAGCATGTCTTTATCCATAATGAACAAATAGATAGTCTTTCTTCATCCTTATTAATTAAGTTGTAGTTATCATAAAGTGTTACCCCATGTTGTAGTTGATGTGTATGTATTAGTTTACTTATGTGGGATGGTCGTATCACACAGTTGATCAGTTCAGGAAAATTTTATTTGAATTTTACATGATTTTGCTGTAATAGAAACCAAAAGATGCATGTCAGTTGTGAAATTTATGTGCATTTCAAAAATTTGCCAGCAAATTTACTAATTTGTTGCAGTTGAAATATACTAATATACTAATACTAATACTAATATAAAAGCAAATTTGTCAGTGCAATTTATTTATTCGCATTGACAAAATACATAGTGCTATTTGGGGAAGCTCCTTTTCTCTACTTTCTCTCCTACAATTAGTTGCATATATTAAGTTTTCCATGTTTTTGTAATTATTACTTGGTTTGTTGGGATAGTGCTTGAGCAAAATATTTCTCTTAGTAGTAGCTAGTCAAGTAGCAGTTTGTAGGAAAAAAATAAATTAATTAAAAAAAAGAAAACAATACAAGAACTAGTGGTGAGTTCAGCACCAATAAATTACATCCAAAATGCTGGATTTACCATAATTTACCCTATTTTCCGGATTATAAATTGCTCCAGAGTATAAATCGCACCAGCGAAAAAATGCGTAATAATGAAGAAAAAAACATAAGTCGCACTGGACTATAACTTCGCATTTTTTCGGCAAATTACTTTAGATAATCCGAGACCAAAAACAGACATTTTATCTTTAAAGGCAAGTTATAATAAAATAATAAAATAGAGAACAACAGGCTGAATAGCAGTACAGCATGCTAGCATAACACATAGACAACAAACTGAATATGTGTCTGGTATGTTAACGTAAGATATTAACAGTTAATCAGATACGCTACAGTAACGTAAGATATGCCGCCTTGTCCACAAACAGGAGAGACACGAAAGTTCTTTTCACTGATGTTTACTGTGGTCTTACTTCTTCATCACAGTTCACACTGTAGAACTAGCAAACACATCAAATATAACATAAGATTTGGCTCATGGTACATATACAGTGTTCTCTTGTTTATCGTGGGGGTTATGTTCCAAAAGTAACCCGCAATAAATGAAATCCGTGAAGTACAAAATTTTTACAAATATTATATAATTTTTAAGGCTGTAAAACTCCTCTCCACACACTTTATACACTTCTCAGACAGGCATTCTCTCTTGTTTAAATACTCTCAAAGTTCAAGCCTTCATAGATTTAAAAAAAATAAGCACAGTATTATAGAACGATACCAAATACTATACGGTACTGTAAATAAATATGACAGCTTTTAGAAATACTTTAACAAATTTAATTTTCATGATCAACCTACGAGGTTGGACACATAAGAAATGATTAATAGCGGCTCACGCATATTTCACAGTTCCTCTGGTTGCACCTCTTCGTCCTGGCACTGCTCCGCTGTAGTGTCTCATAATGTTTTTTTTTTTTTTTCTGCATTCTCTGATCCACAAAGCTAAAGCAGACTCCAGCTGCACAATGGTTACAACCCTTTTTGCATCCTTGTTAAAACTTATTTCTGCTGCCGTCCTTATGTTATTTTCCTCCTTCTTTATGTCAAGTTCACATGAAAAGTCTATGGTGGGTGCATATCTTTCCAGTCTGTACTCTGCTTTTCTGTGGCACATTTCAAAACGTTTTATATAATAAATACACTAAAGTCACTCTCTCAACCTGGTCTGCAGTGTTTACAAAGACACAAGGAAAACAAAACATCCATAGGCTCGCAGACCGCAACAAACTCTCGGATTCGTCAAATGCCCTCAAATGCAAAAGCATCCAACTAGAGGCGTCCAACTAGAGGCATCCAATGTGTTCTTGACGCCCCGGTGTTTCAGAGTCACACTGCTAGCATTGAATATTTATGTAAATTTGGCTGAACGCATTCTGTACTATACAGGAAACACGGCATGTCCCTTAGCCAATCAGAACGCAGAACACAATGCACATTCATACAATGTTTTTAAAAAAAGCGTACGAAACCACTGCACACACAAAACTGCGCATGAACGCATGGAAAATGTACATACCACTTTGGCCTGCTAGTAAAACAACAAACCTGTAAACTGAAAACATTACATTTTACTTCTCAATTGTTTCTTAAATAGTGCTCTGTCTGGTCAGATTTCTCATTAGCGTAAAAGGCTAAACCAGAAAACAGGAAGCAGTTTTTGCGACCTTAGTAGACTCATGATAAACACAAATAAACATGATAAACATTTACAATATTGTTCCACATGGAAAATTATTACCTTTATGGTTTTATAAATAAAGGGAAAATAAATAAGGGGAAATTAAATATGCAATGTATAAAATAAAACAACTCTGCCTGATCTGGAAGTGGATGACGCACTACTCCCGAAGTAGATGAAGCACCGCTTCTGCGTGGCTGTCATACTGGTACACAAGCCTAGAGTGCTCTCGCGTAGTTGTCAGTGAGACAATAGCGAAGATTTGAAATTATATATTTCACATATAAGTCATATCTGAGTATAAGTCGCACTCCCGGCCAAACTATGAAAAAAAGTACAACTTATAGTCCGGAAAATACGGTACACACAAGGAAGACATTTTTACGTTTAAACATAAATTTAACAAAGTAAATGTGTTTAATCATGATCGTTAACTATTGCAAAATCTACACACATTTTGATTCTTGGTAAAAGTTGCTAGTAAAAGTTATGGAGTTACTTATGTATTCCATATCTTCTGCCCATGTCCAAACAAATAGTACACTTTTTTGAAGAAGAAGAAGAAGAAAAAATAAAACGATGTTGACTATGTTTTAGTGAATCACCTAACCTCATATGCACTTTAAATTCATACATCATTACCACTACACCAAACCCTATTCCACTGACCTACCTGATATGGCATTGACATATTGGCCCTATTGAACACCCAGTGACCACTTTGTGAGCTGATAAATGTACTGAAGACATTAGACATTATGTTATTATTATTATATGACCAAGTATCATGGGGGTTAAGACAGGAGGAGGACATGTCCAGCTAATGATCCATGAAGACACAATAGAGTAGGCACTATAGGGTTTAACCTTCTACTCAATGTCTCTGCAAATGAACAGATGGAAATAAAGAGATAATTTATGCTGTTCTGTTATGTAAATGTTATTGAAATTTTCAAATATAATCTCTTAAATATTGGTTGTTGATATTGATAGTAACCATCTCTAAAGTATTAGTTACATATTGTGATAGTAGAGTACAGTGTATATGTAATTAAAAAAAAATTAAAAAAAACTCTTCCACGCTCGGGCCTTGGGAGCTTAAGGGTTCTGCGCAGTATCTTTGCTGTTCCTAGTACTGCACTTTTCTGGACTGAGATGCCTGATGTTTTTCCTGGGATCTGCTGTAGCGACTCCAGTTTGGGGGTCATTGCCCTGAGTGCTCCGATGACCACAGGCACCACTGATACCTTCACCTTCCAGGCCTTCTCCGGCTCTTCTTTGAGCCCCTGGTATTTCTCTAGTTTCTCATGTTCCTTTTTCTTGATGTTCCCATCACTTTTATACTGCAATGTTGTTTATCCATCACCACAATGTCCGGTTGGTTCGCCATCACCATTGTGTCAGTCTGTATCTGGAAGTCCCACAGGATCTTGGCTTGACCATTCTCCACTACACCACAGTTTGGAGGTGTTTCCCTTTATCCCTTTATCAGGCGCGCGTCCTTCCATGATGGTTCCTCCAGCACCTCTCCCTCTGCACTCCACTGTCTGAGACATTTGCTGAGCACATCATCTTTTGGGGCCTTGTCCTTGATGTAGTTATGGATCTTGTGTGTTTCATCCTGGACTATGGCTCTCACACTCACTAGTCCTTGGCCCCCTTCCTTATGGCTCGCATACAGTCTCAGGGTGCTGGATTTGGGATGGAACCCGCCATGCATGGGCAGGAGCTTTCAGGTCTTTAACATCTGTGGTCTCTATCTCCTCCTTTGGCCAGCTTATGATTCCTGCTTGGTATCGGATTACTGGCAGGGCGTAGCTGTTTCTTGCCTGGGTCTTGTTCTTGCCATTGAGCTAACTCCTTACTTATTGAGCTGACTTGCCTTTCTCGTCTGAGGTATTTGGCCTATCTGAGGTATTTGATCGATATATATATATATATATATATATATATATATATATATATATATATATATATATATATATATATATATATATATATATATATATATATATATATATATATATATATATATATATATATATATATATATATATATATATACACACCCCACACGCACACACTCAGCTGGTGAATTTTTCTTTTGTTACGCAAAATTGACTCTTGTGAACTGTGGGTTAAGCATGTGTTTGTGATGAGGAAACAACATTATAACATAATGAAAAATAACATAATGAAAACAGCATAATATAGGCTTTTAAAATCGTAGTATTTTATGTTTTATATCAGGTTGTGGGTTTATACACTGCCCAGCCAAAAAAAAGTCGCCACCTGGATTTAACTAAGCAAATAAATACAAGCCTATAGGTACAAGTCAGGTCTATGTTCAGCAACAGTACGTGCTCAAAGAATGAGGTCAGCTGACTACCTGACTATACTGAATGACCAGGTTATTCCATCAATGGATTTTTTCTTCCCTGATGGCACAGGCATATTCCAATATGACAATGCCAGGATTCATCGGGCTCTAATTGTAAAAGAGTGATTCAGGGAGCATGAGACATAATTTTCACACATGGACTGGCCGCCACAGAATCTAGAACCTCGTTGAGAATCTTTGGGATGTGCTGTACAAGGCTTTGCGCAGGGCTCAGACTCTACCATCATCAATGCAAGATCTAGGTGAAAAACACTGGATGGAAATAAATCTTGTGACATTGCAGAAGCTTATCAAAACAATACCACAGCGAATGCACACCGTAATCAAAGCTAAAGGCGACCTTTTGTTGTTTTTTTACCAGGCCAGTGTGTTATCACTGACAAAGCTTGAATTATGTCTGACCCGCTCTGACTAACATCTGGGTTAAAACATTTTGAATGAAAAATGTCAACATGACGTTAACAGCTAAATTTTATTTATTTATTTATTTATTTTTAACCTTTATTTTACCAGGCAAAACATTAAGAACAGATTCTTATTTACAATGATGGCCTGGGCATGCCAGAGCAGCCAAAGGAAGGGGAAGGGGAGTTAACACAATTAGACTCACATCATTTCATTAAAATATAAAACAAACATTTACATCTGTCACTAAAAATCTTCTTTTGTACCATTAGTAAAACATTTACACATGTCTTTAAAAATTACCTTCAGTTTACATTTAAAAGCAGAAAGAGAAATGAAGGAGTCCAGTTTAAGTGAGCTTTGAGCCAAATTCATTCAATCATTAGCAGCGGCGCATCGAAATGACATGAGGCCAAGAGAAGACCTAGACTTAGGAACTTTCAGTTTGATGAGCTGTGAGGAGCGAGTGTTGTATCTGGAGGGAGACTCTTGTACGAGCAGCTGACTTAGATAAGAAGGTGTGAGCCCTAGCATGGTTTTATAGACAAACATAAGCCAATGCATATTTCGGCGAGACTGCAGTGAGGGCCAGCTCACCTGGGTGTACAGCAGACAGTGATGTGTCCTAAAGGGGGCATTTGTAACAAAACAGATCGCAGAATGATAAATGGTATCTAATTTTGCAAGGTTACTTTTGGGAGCATGTCGATAAATGATGTCGCCATTGTCAAATTGTGGAAGAATGGACATCTCAACAATGGCACATTTAGCTGGGATTGTGAAACAGGAGTGGTTTCTGTACAGAAAACCCAATTTAGCCTTTACCTTTGCCTGTAGACAGCGATGTGCTGCTGGAAAGCTAATGCACTATCTAGCCAGATTCCCAGATATTTATAATCTGCTCAAGGGTGGTTCCATCTGCTGTGCTAAGAAAAAGTTTATGAGGATTAGCAGTTTTAATGCGGCCAAACCAGATTGCCCTTGTTTTTTGCATTTAGTGTTAAGTCCAGTTGCAAAAGGGCTTTCTCTACATTAAGAAAACTTTCTTGTAAATTTTGATTGACTATTTCAGGGCTAGGGCCAGAGGAATATAAAATTGTATCATCTGCATACAGGTGAACAGTTCCTTTGCTAACAAACAATGGGATATCATTAATATAAATGGAGAAGAGAGTTGGTCCCAGGACTGACCCTTGAGGGACTCCCCTGGAAACGTGGAGACATTGAGAAAGCCGAGAGGCAATCATTACCTGTTGTACTCGGTCTACTAGAAAATTTGAGAACCATGCCAGAGACTGATTGGAAACCCCAACATGGCGAAGTTTTTCCTGTAAGATGTGGTGGTTAACTGAATCAAAAGCTTTTGCTAAATCAATAAAAATTGCTGCGCAAAATTGCAGAAGTGATATCATCAAGTCTATTGCAGAAGTGATATCATCAAGGACTTTTAAAACAGCTGTGATACAACCATGACCTGAACGAAAACCAGACTGTGCGTGAGTCAGAATGTTAGCATTCTCAATATAACTTAGCAGTTGTTGATTGACAAGTTTTTCCATAATTTTGCAGATTTCCACTCTGTAGGTATTTCACCAGTTTGAAGAGACAAATTAAAAATGCTAGCAGGCGGAGCTGCAATAATAGGGGCGGCTGTTTTAAGAAAGAATGGTGCAAAAGTCCATCTATTCCAGCTGGCTTTTTTGAATCTAGAGCTAACAGCTCTTGTTTCACTTCTTTTAAAGTGAACGGTTTAAAAGAGAGTTTTTTTAGATCCAACAGGTTTTACACTTGGGGAGACAACAGAGCCTATGTTTACAACAAAACGGGTTAATTTTGTAAAGTGGTGGTTAAATACATTCGCCATACTGGGTTTATCTGTAATCACAATATTATCTGATGTAATAGACACAGGTGTACCAACTGATTTATTATCCAACTGTTTTACTGTTTTCCAAAATAAGTGTGAGTTTGAGGTATCTGTTAATTTCTCTTTAAAATAGCTTGTCTTTGCCTGGTGGATTGCTTGTGTGGCCTTGTTACGAATTTGACGAAATACTAGTCTGTCTTTTTCTAAACCTGATTTTTTAGCTTTGCGCCAGGCAGCATTTTTTTCCCTGAGCAGCAAGGCTAAATCATTAGAAAACCAAGGACTAATGCGATTCTTAATACGCATGTTTTTTAATGGGGCGTGCTTATTGATAATTGTACTGAAACTATTTTTGAATGCAGTCCATGCTTCATGGACTGTTGGGATAAGTACTAATCTTTCCCAACAGATTTCTGATAGATCATGTAAAAAGGCTTGTGTATTGAAATTATTTAGAACACGCCTCTGACTAACAAGACCTGGCAATTTGATAAAGTGACCCTCAAGGATACAAGCAATGAAACAGTGATCACTAATGTCACTGCAGAAAGTACCAGAAGTATACATGTGAGGGGAGTTAGTAAGAATTATATCAATTAATGTTGCTTTATCTGGATTTTTAGAGTCATAGCGAGTTGGCTGAGAAATTATCTGTGTGAGGTTTAATGAGTCAAACTGTAAAAGGACATTTTCAGGTGGTTTTAGCATGTCCCAGTTCAAATCACCCAGAAGAATCAGCTCAGATCGAACAAAAGGGACTAAGGCATTACTTAGTGCTGTCAGGGCAGATGAGGGTGCAGAGGCAGGCCGGTAGCATCCACTTACATTCAACGAGAAATTGTTGAATTTCACTTTCAGTACTAGTAAATCAAACTGTTTAGGAAAAGACTTAGCTAGGAGAATGGTACACTGAAAGTGATTTTTTACATAAATGCAAACCCCACAGCCTGTAGACGTTCTGTCTTGTCTAAAAAGTAAATACCCTGGCATGTTTATCTCTGCATTCTCAACTGAATTAAGCAGCCAGGTCTCTGATATTACAACAAAGTCTGGTTTTGAGCTTTCTACCCAAGTTCTAAGTTGGTCCATCTTTGGTAAAATGCTTCTAGCATTTACATGGAGAAAGCCCATGCCTTTGCGAGTGCAAAAATCAGAGAAATCCAAATCAGTATTATTTGTAATAGTATTTTGATGGCCTGGATGAACATGTATATTCCCAGATATTAGAAGCAGTAGTAAAATGAGATTCCTGCTGATACGGTTTAACAATTTGAAATTTCTCACTGATTTAGATTTTTGAGACTATATAAGAACAATACAACATTGAGCAGTTGTTTTGTAATGTCATAAGAGTATACTGAATGAACATGAAATTCTGCCATTTTTGCACATTTCAAACCCTTAGTAACAAAGAAACTGTCTGCATCCCTCTGGTGACAGTAAACATTGAATAGTGGTGACAACTCAAGTTTAGCGTTAAAGGTGTGAAGCCCACATAGTGATGCATGAACAATGAAAATTAACCCAGCAAAAGATAGTATTTTAGCTTGATTCATGTTTGGGCTATGTATATAGCATGGAGACATTACAGCAGCAAGCCAGTAGTCAAGGCAGTGAAGATGAGCACAGATAATCCAGCACAAAGCAGTTAGTTCAGCATGGCAGAGTAGCAGTTAGTTTAGCAAGCAACAGAAGCAGCAATAGCACAGGCCTCCTCCCTCCTCACACACCTGCAGCAGTAATGATGTAGCCTCAGCAGTAGCACAGGCCTCCTCCCTCCTCACACACCTGACAGTTTCTATTCCTCTGTAGCGCTCTTCCTCAGTTTGGTAACGTGATGTTGCTGTGACGTGTCCGTTCAGCTGATTTAAACAGGTTTTGGTGCTGTTTTCCTACCGCTGTAGCACCATCTGCATGATGTTTTGTAGTGAAGCTAATTAAATTGATCAAATAATGTCTTGTTTTATTTATTTACTTTATTTACTTATACTTATTTTTGCCTGTTTAAAAATGAATGTAAGATACAAATTTGGATGAATATTGTTTAAAAAAAATTATAAAAATAGCTCACCTGTACTGATAAACTCTTATTTTACAGTGTGGGATTTTAATACATATAACTCCAACTATATATATATAGAGTTTTTGGAGTGTTTCTTTTTTCCTCCTTCTTCTTTTCTTTTGACCAGTGTACAAGTGGTAGACCTGATAGTCCTATCTGCAGAGCCTGTGCTGCTGTGATTCTTATCCGCTGTGACAGTGGCTCCAAACAACCGGAGCAGAACCAATGGAGGACATTACTTTTGACCTGCCTGTTCTCCTGTAATCAAACCCACATGTGGGCATATGTAGGCTACTGTCAGTGTGTCATGTGCTAGTTTTAGGTTGGATATTTCAGTAATTGTGAAGTTGCATTTATTTATTTATTTATTTATTTTAGTGGAGTTATTAAAATGCTACAATTTTGCTAATGTCACAAGAGCTAAGTTAAAGACACAGTATGGAACCTTTTTTTTCATTTTAATTTTGGGTTATTACACAGAAAACATATCTTTACTGTGAGCACATCTTCATCTCCACAAACCTGACTAGTCCTGGAGGAAGGGCTTATTCCTGCTCATTTCCAGGGAAATGTTGTTCCTTTGGCTATAATAATACGGAATATGGAATCATACAGGCAAAGTGCTTAAAGTTACTCACTGTACTTCTAAGAGAGAATGTTTTAAAACAAATATTTGACCGTCCAAAGTATATGCCACACTGAAATATTTTGAGAGTTTACTGAAAATAAGTAAAAAAACAAATACATACGCTATGTATATAGTACAAAAAATAGAGTAAAAATCTTGCCTGGGATCCAGAATTCACACTTAATAATTTACATACAGTTGAAAACAGAAGTTTACATACACTATATAAAAAGACACATACACATTTTTATTGTCTGACATGAAATCAAAATAAACCTTTCTGTTTTAGGTCAATTAGGATTAACAAAATAATTTCTATTTGCTAAATGTGAGAGAAGGATTTTTTAGACAGTTGTATATGACTTTCTTCAAAATCAGATGTTTACATACATTTTCATTAGTATTTAATACCATTGCCTTTAAACTGTATGACTAAAAGTTTTGGTTATCCTCCCGCTAGCTTCTCACATTAGCAGGAATGTTTGCCCATTCCTCCTGACAGAACTGGTATAACTGAGTCAAGTTTGTAGGCCACCTTGTTCTCCGAGGCCTTTTCAGGTCTGACCATCAATTTTCAGTAGGATCGGGGCTTTGTGATAGCCACTCCAAAACATTGACTTTGTTTGGCAGTATGCTTTAGGTCATTGTCCATTGGAAGGACACATTTGCGCAGCCTGGTTGATGTCCTGAAATGTTGCTTCAGTATTTCCATATTTCACATTTCTTTCCTCATGATGCCACCATTCTCTCTCTATAAACATATGGTTATGCTAATGCTCACTGCCACGCTCACGTGAAAGGCAACATTAGGGAGAGGCTTATTTAAATAAGAGACCGCAGCTGGAAAAGCTGGTTCCCTCCTCCCCACTTGCTCCCCCCAGACATGCTTTTACCAAATATATGACCGCTATATGAACAGGAGAGAGAGTTTTTTTTTTTGTTTTTTGTTTTTTTTGTAGAAAATGATACCTGCTCTGATTTATTTATTTATTATTATTATTTTTATCACAGTACTTTTTTTTTTCTTGCATGAAATCTACTCTGTATCAGAGGTGAAGCAAAATATTGTATTTAAGTATGGGGCTACACCACATACTTACCATTAAAATCATATTACCCATGCTGAAAGTTTAAATTAAAGGAGTGACCCAAAGTAATTACTAAAGTAAGACTAAAGAAAAAAAGTAAATGGTAGTACTACTTTTGAGCAACAAAACCGCAACATGTTTTTTGGTGTCACATTACTTCTAACAACAACTAGCATGCTCTTGGTTCTCGGACGATAAAAATGTTATATAATTTGATGCAGTTTCATTTTGACCATGGTTTTGATTTATAACATGAAAAAGATTGAGTACAATCTTTAGTGTAATCTGACATACAAAACATGCAATAATTTAGAAAGAATAAACCATAAAAATGTAAAAAAAAATAAATAAATAATACAATTTCTGAAAGTTAAGTTGCTAATGTGTGGTGTAATGTTTTGTCACTTAAACTAAGCTATTGTGGCTAAGAATAACCAAACATTTCATTAAATGAAGTTATTCTGTTGTTAATGAAAGTCAAAGCTCTCGATTTTACCGGTCAATCTACGTTCCTGCCTTCACCTATGGTCATGAGCTTTGGGTAATGACCGAAAGGACAAGATCGCGGATACAAGTGGCCAAAATGAGTTTCCGCCGCAGGGTGGCTGTGCGCTCTCTTAGAGTTAGGGTGAGGAGCTCGGTCACACGGAAGGAGTTTGGAGTAGAGCTGCTGCTCCTCCATGTTGAAATGAGCCAGCTGAGGTGGCTCAGGCATCTGTTCAGGATGCCTCCTGGCGGCCTCCCTACGGAGGTGTTCCGGGCATGTCCTACTGGGAGGAGGCCCTGGGGAAGACCCAGGACACTCTGGAGGGACTATGTCTCTCAGCTGGCTTGGGAACACCTTGGGGTCCCATCGGAGGAGCTGGAGGACGTGTCTGGGGTGTGGGAAGTCAGGGAGTCCCTGCTTAGACTGCTGATCCTGAGATAAGCGAAAGAAAATGGATAGATAGATGGATATACTGTTATCACTAAACACGACATATATTTAGTATTTGCAACGTATTATTTGTATAAATCAGCATTACACATAAAAGTCAGCTTCACTGGCACTTCCTTTTACTCTGTCAGTACTCTGTTAGCACTGGCCTCATTATGCATTAGCTTTATCTGTAATGGACTTCAGCTGTCCCTGCTCACCACAAACCAACTGAAATTATGCATACACTATTCCCTTAACATGACTCATTTATTACACAGCCAAACCAGGGCCCCAGCTGACCCAATACTGTGGTAATTAAGATGTAATTATGAGTAAAAACAGTGTCTATGTATACACAAACCACCAAATATGATTATTATCTGATTTCTGGAGTTATCTGATTATTGAAAATGAATTGCACTTTGTCTTGGAAATACAACAGTTACTCTAAAAACTGTTTTCATAATCATATTTATTTAATCAGATCTAATTATTGGGTTGACTGATTATCCTAGTTATCATTTTTTGTACAGGCCTTAAAAATGTGCCCAGTGTGTATAAAATGTTAAGTTACTTCTAATGATGGAGAGGAGGAGATGGGGAGGTTGAGCAGGCTGATGGTTCTGCTGCTGCAGTGGAGGTGAAAGTTGTGGTATTTATCTTCAATGGCACAAAGAACAATTCATATGAATGGCTTGAGACGTGATAAGTTGGGAGGAAAGGTAGCTGGTTACGATTGGCTAACAGTGACAGGTGACTGTAGGATGGAACAAAATACATTTCCTGGTCTAATGCTGCTAAATTATTGAGTCACTGCTTCTCTACTGTGAAAGGAGGAGGTTGAGGTAGCTCAGTATCTGTTTTAAAACCTCCGTAAACAATCATATCCTTCAACTGAGATGATGTAATAGAAGAACTAGGACACAAAAACTAAGAGACGAGAGCCCATTATGCCTGTACTCTGCAACCTGCTCTGGCTCCCTATTTCATATTGGGTGCAGTTCAAAACATTATTGATTGTGTTTAAATGTCTGCACTGGGTTCATGTTATTATAAGTTATAACTTGTTATAAGTTACTGCGGTCCTATATTCCAACCAGAGCCCTGAGGTGATAGAGCCTTTTCCATGGCAGCACCCAGATGATGGAACAGTCTTTCACTGCCTGTTAGATTCTCTTGACTGAAAACCCACCTCTTCATCCTGGCATTTAATACTAGCTAGACACGATATATCAGTGTTTTATTGCTCTTTTCCTATGTATCAGGTTTTATATTTGTGTTTTTTTTTGCATGTTTTTCTTTTTTACTTTTATGTGAACCACTTTGCCCAGCTGAAGTTGTAGTAAATGCGCTATAAACTAGAACTGAACAACATTGAGTGTCTGCATTGCCATACTTCTGCTATATTTGACTCCTTTAACATATGTTAACTATATCTTTTCACTGCATTCACTTCTAAACACACCACCAGCATGCTTCATAGCCAATACCTGTTTGACTGTGAGAAACCAACTTAAAACCAACAGCTCTGACAGTCCATGGTTCTCTGTCAGTGGTCGATACACCTTTGATACCCTTAGTAGCTGGTTCAGCATCTGATTATGGCACTCTGAAAATCCCTGAAACAGGGACTTCAGTCATTGCATTGTAAATGAACTAAATGTAGCCTTTTTTTAAAGGTACTACGATCACAACTAAACCTGGGTTGCCAGTGCTTAAACTTGCAGATAGCGGACACACACATTTTTTCTCACTTTTTGTATATGGACTGGCCGTGCTCCATGTGAAAGCTCAAAACCTCTAGAATTGTAAGACTGAGCTGCAGAGGCTGGCGGTGCTAAGGTTTAGGTAGTGACCATTCAGATCAGAGAGTCCTTTTAGATTTAAACCCACTGGTTTCAGCATTGAAACCCAAATGAGTCTCATGTGAGGCTCATTCTGCTTTCTGATTGGACACCAAACTACAACATAAAAAAAGGAACATCATGTTCAATATTTTTATAATCAAGAAAAAAATTCTGCATTTCAATTCTTAGTAATATCTATGTACATAAAAAATATAACAACACATAAAAAAAATAAAAATAAAAAAATACAATACAATAACTTCCAGAAGTACAACTTGTCCATAAAAGTTACTTGAGTAAAAGTAACTATAATTACTACACATATACTGTCCTTGACCTTTTGTTTATAATCTTCACCTTTAATATGACCACAAGCACATGCCTTCCTTCTCCCCTGTCTCTTAGCCTTCTTAGCCCCCCCACCCCTTTCACTGACTGGGGGCTACACACTGTGAGATTTCGAGGTTAAGACCGGGGGGATAAACCGCAAGCAAAGATGTTATTGTAGCTTGCCCGGCCCACTTACTCAAATCTTCTCTGGGCTTATCGTGTGCGTTTGTGCCAGGCTCGCAGGGAGACATATTGGCTTACACACAAATACTTTGGGCATCTTCTCGCCTTGCTCCTCGGACAGAAAATAAAACCGGGGTGTTATCTGGATCCCGCGGGTGCTTACAGCGTAGATCCTCTCCCCCACCCCCACCCACGGGTGAGCAGACACTAGGAGGTGGTACAGATGGAGATTGGTATCGCAGGATAACAGAGATAGGATCAGGGATTGTTTGCCTTGGTCTGGGTTAACCGGAGAAAGCATGGCTACCTGTCTGTTTAGCTGTCTGGCCCCTGCTTAAGCATTCACATTGTAGGAGAGGTAAAAGGATTTTGTTGTAGACTTGTTTCAGGTAGGAATTGAGGTTTAAAGGTGATAGAATATGCCTTTTTATCACATTTTTGGCATGTTACATTGTTGTTGGCTCATTAAAAGTATACCTGTAGTTATGTTTGATTTAAAATTTCTGGAGTAATCCTGCTTATTAAGGCAGGCCCTTTCTAGAGTTAGAAACGCATCACAATCCACTGTACGATGTCATCAGAAAATGTCCATCAAACCATATTACGCAAAATCGACTTTGAGCCATGTTAAATTAAAAGCTGTATTTAATCATACATGTGTAACCTTAAAGGTCCTATATTACGCACAGTGGATTCCTGTGAGCTTTATGTTATGTTATAATAATGTTTCTCCTCAAAAACAGATCTGGAGTTATGTTTTGTTTCATTCACACGTATTTGAGGAATCCTTCGTTATTAGTCTGTCTACATCTCAGCACAAAATGCTCTGTTCCACCTTGTGATTTCAATGACAGGTAGTTTCCAAGTTAACAGCTCCTTTTACCTTTAGTTCAGTGGAGATTGGCAATTCCAGGGCTGAAATTATCCGGAAGATTTTAGTCAAGGTATGTGGAGTTTAAAAACACAGTGGAGCAGTTCCTGTACTACATGAGGTAGAACAGAGTGTTTTCTGTTTGAGGAAAGAACTCAACCTAAATATGCAGGGTTTCTTTTTTATTTTTATTTATTTATTTATTTCGAGCACAGTACACTACAGTATTACTTTGAGTACCATGAGGCATTTTCAAATTGTAACAGAAAGAAAAACATACCAACGATGGTAAAGAAACAATTAGCATAATGTGGAACCAACACTGAAAGTGCAGTATGACTTTATATTTAAACTGGCCTCTCTCTGTATACAGACCAGACCATGTCTTTATATAGAAACTTAAATTTATGAATACTTTGGCATTGCTTTTGGTTTTAAGTCCATAGCATTCCACAGTTTCACCCCATATACAATCACACAAAAACGTTTGTAAGTGGTTCGAACATTTGGTAGAATGTAAGTTCTCTCTTTACGAGAAAATCACTTGCACATTACTTGGTAATAACTTATTGAAGGCTTTGAGTAATATACCGGTAATTACAGTATAATATTTTACAAGATCAGGAAATTTTCATAGTTTGTACTGGATCAAAAGATTGTGAGTGTGAGCTAGAAAACCAACCTTGTGAATGATCCTCACTGCTCATTTTTGTAATAAGAATAATAGGTTAATTGAGCATTGGTAATTGTTTCCCTATATTTCAACACAATATGTGAAATAAGGGAGAACCAGTGAGCAGTATAGTGTACGGAGAGCATCGTGATCAAGATACTGTTTTGCTTAATTTATAATTGAGATACTCTTGGCTATTTTAGTTTTTTTTAGTTTTTTTTTTGTTAGGATATGGACTTTCCATGATAATTTGCTGTCCATAATTACTCCTAGGAATTTGTTCTTGGATATGTTTTCAATTTGTACACCCTCAATATTTATTTAAAAAAATTGTAAGTATCATCAGGAAAGAGGATTAGTTTTAATGAATGTGATACATTAAATATGTCATGTATACAAAGATTGAAAAGTATGGGTCTCAACTCTGACCCCTGGGGAACACCACAAGCAATGCCAAGGTATTCAGATGAATATTCTCCCATTTTAACATACTGGACTCGTCCTGTTAGGTAATCTCTTAGCCAGTCCCCAGCTACTCCTCTGATACTATATCTTTCAAATTTGTTTAGCAGGATTGAATGATTAATTGTGTCAAATACTTTTTTCAAATCAATAAAAATACCAACAGCATGCTTCATTGGTGATTTCTTCTTGCCATGGAAGTTGTTATTTTTGCTGTGAAGCCTTATTGACTGTCATTTATTATTTGATGTTTGTCGACAAATTTTTCTAGCTGAGATATCAATATTTTGTCTAGAATTTTGGAGAACTTGGTCTATAATTTGTGAAACAGTGTTTATTTTCATTTTTGAATAGTTGTATCACTTTTGTAATTTTCATTTTGTTTGGGAAACAGCTGGACTGAATAGATAAATTACATATATGGGTTAGACTTTTTACAGTGTTATCTATGACTTTTTGACCAATGACATGTCGTTATCATGACAGTCTGTGGAGAATTTATTTTTACATTTTTAAACAACATATTTGACTTCATGTTTGTTGACTGCTGAGAGAAAAAAGGAATAAGGGTTCCTCATTATTGTTTCTCTATGCTGGATTTTGGCTTGGCCTGGGATTTCAGCGACAACTCTGGACCAATATTTACAAAAAAAATATTAAAACTGTTAACTATATTCTTCATGTTGTGATTATCCTCAATTATATCATCAAAATAACTGGGATACATAGCTTTTGTTGATCCCTGTTTAATTACACTATTTAGAATGTCCCAGGTTATCTTTTTACAAGCCACTAGTTGTTTGGTTTCCCATAATATTAGTAAAGATGTTGTCAATTATTGTTGCACTGTGTGACGTTATTCTGCTGGGTTTGGTTATTGCTGGATAGAGGGATAAACTGTACATTGTATCAGAAAAATCATCTATTGCTTTTAGTCTAGTTGGATTCAGGAGGTCGATGTTGAAGTCACCACAGATAAATAATAACTTATGATTAACAGTAGAAAACAATTTCTCCATCCATTCAGCACATGCTTCGATGTTTGAGCCAGGTGAACACACAACTTACAACAATATTTTTCTTTTTATCATTCTGAATCTCAGCAGTTAAACTAATTCTATTGTTTCTTCTATTGAAAGTGACAGATGGCTTAACAGGCTAAATGATACAGATTTATCGATGAATAAGGCAACTCCACCTCCCTTTTTACCTTGTCTGTTCATATATCTTAGTTAATAATCATCTAGACAAAACTGTATCTCTCTGTCTTGTTTAATTACTATTACTATACATGCTCCTACTATTAAAATGTATTATTGACCATTTTCCCTCCAAATTTATGTTATTGTTATATTGTTTTGGATTAAGATAATTACATTGATTGTATCAAAAGTGGAGAAAAAATTGTTATCTGGGTCTATCTCAGATAGATAGGGTGTGTCAGACTCCATGTACTTAAAAGTTTCCAGATCCCTTTGTTTGCGATGGAGGATTCTCTGCAGTGGGTCCAGAACATTGCTGTTTGATGGTGTAGATGTATTTGTTGTAGGCCTATTGTTCATAATGTTCATAAGGGATGTATAGAGTCATGCGTTACCTTATTTTGTCCACTGATGTCAGTTGTCTTTCTTTCTCACCACCAACACTTTGGCTTCCTCTAGGGTCCCGTTTAGTTTAATGAAGATCTTACAGTTTGTTACCCAGGTGTGTTGCATCTTTTGCCACTTTTTTAGTTGTCTGGCCTTTTTTGCTATGTCAGCATTTCTTTTTTTTAAGTGTTCATTTACGAAAACAGTAGTTCCTTTCAGTCTACGTCTATGCCGTTTTGTTTTTCCCGATTCACAAACTTCATTATGATGGCTAATCTTTCGTTGTTCTTTGAGGGCAGCAGGTGACAGGCCTCGATGTGCTCCAGGTCCAACTCTATCCCCCTGTTTTGGAGGCAGGAAGCCACCGATCGTGTCTCCTCACTGGGCTGCCCGCACATCATTTAACCCCGGCCACCACATGCACATATGAGCGTGGCTTGATTTTAATCCCGGTGATGACCACGTCATTTATACAAGTGTACTGCTCCAGCTCGTCCACTCGCCTCTCCAAATCCTCGATGCGCCGGCCCTTTTCTTCCCTCTGGGCGCTCAGTTTGTTGACTAGCTCCAGCAGAGTCAGGAGTTGTGTCTGCTGCTCACTTACAGCAGTTATCTGCGCAGCCATGTAATCCAGGGACGCTTTTATTTCCTCGAACTCCTCTGGTGTTGGGCTTCTTTTTGGCAGCATTATGGCGATAATTTAATCCAGTTAATGCAGAAATATATTTTAGAAGTGTGCGCCAAACGCGAATGATTGAACAGCATGACAGCGTGACAGGAACAGGAAGCGTCTGACAGGAAACAACAGAAATTTCTTATTATTATTAGTTTTTCTTACTTTGCCACTATCCAACTTTCAATGTTACCTGCTATTGGTTTTAGCCAATTTTAATGCTGCAATGTGTGAGTTTATTTTATTTATTTTTCTCACAAGTAGATGGCAAATGTGAAATTTGCCCCCCTCCTCCCCTGGCTCCTCCCTCCTCCCCTTCACCTGGCCCCTTGCCTCACCTGGCCTTTCTTAAGGCTCACCTGTGCTCTCTGCTCTTCTTCTGTCAGGCCTAAGCTGGCGCAATATGAGGCAGCAGAAATGTAGATAGCATGTAGTGGTGTTAAGTGAGAAAGTGAGAATAAAACCGGGGTGGATTGGCCAGTCTAATTACAGATGTGTGCTTTACATTTTACATTTAATTTGAATTGTTAACACATTTACTCACACATTATTTAAATGTTATAATTGTTCACTCAATTATTAATTAATTAATAGTCACAATATATGAGCTTACTGAAAAATCCACATGCTTTGAGGATAATTATGATTATTGTAATTATTGTCAATATTTATATAGGTTGGTGATGGGTTTAATTTGAAATATTACACAATCTTTGCCCAAAATATCTCTTACTCTTATCTCTACTATTAAAATATGCGCTAAATATTCTCATTTATATGCAGTTTATTTTTCTAATTGTGTTCAAACAAAACACACCAATGTCCCCTTACACCTTCCCCAAACTTAACAATTTATTTTAACGCTACAATTACTGTCAGTATTGCATATAATGGTTCTTGATGGTTCTCTGTCCAAACATCTCCTTGACAGTTAGTTTAGGCTTTCTAGAGTAGGGGTCCTGGAAAAGACAGTCCCTGCTTTGTGTGCTTCCTCCACTCCAGCGCTGTGAAGATCACCGCTGCTGTCCATCGCCACACATGTAAACACTCTCAGCGATCCAGTGACACATAATGGCTTCCAGATCCACACTAGGGCTTCACAATGTATTGCAATCATATCAAACTCGTACTTGTTGCTTTGCAACTGATGTCATCAACATTCTTAGGGGGTGAAGCTAACTAGAGGCACTGCTCTGTCTGAGGCTCTGTTACTCAAGTTAGACTTTATTTTACACGTAATCTGCGAAACGTCCCTCCATAAACATATGCAAGATGTGTCATTAAAAACAAACAAACAAACAAAAAACAACATTTTGAAAGGTAATTACTTCTCGTCTGATAAAAAAAGGAAGTGGCTTCACTTAAAAATCCCATGGGTTGTGTTCATGTCACATCATAACATTCTAAAATCCTTGTCTAAAAAAGACAAGATTCTATCGTGGAATTCACTGTTTAACTGTCAGATTGCAGATGTTTTGACTTGGTTTATGATAATAAAATAATAAAGCATTTCATTTATAATACCTTTTGAGACAACCAAAGTGCTTTACAGTGCATTATTCATTCATATATATACACTCACCTAAAGGATTATTAGGAGCACCTGTTCAATTTCTCCTTAATGCAATTATCTAATCAACCAATCACATGGCAGTTGCTTCAATGCATTTAGGGGTGTGGTCCTGGTCAAGACAATCTCCTGAACTCCAAACTGAATGTCAGAATGGGAAAGAAAGGTGATTTAAGCAATTTTGAGCATGGCATGGTTGTTGGTGCCAGACGGGCCGGTCTGAGTATTTCACAATCTGCTCAGTTACTGGGATTTTCACGCACAACCATTTCTAGGGTTTACAAAGAATGGTGTGAAAAGGGAAAAATATCCAGTATGCAGCAGTCCTGTGGGAAAATGCCTTGTTGATGCTAGAGGTCAGAGGAGAATGGGCCAAGTGATTCAAGCTGATAGAAGAGCAACGTTGACTGAAATAACCACTCGTTACAACCGAGGAATGCAGCAAAGCATTTGTGAAGCCACAACATGCACAACCTTGAAGTAGATGGGCTACAACAGCAGAAGACCCCACCGGGTACCACTCATCTCCACTACAAATAGGAAAAAGAGGCTACAATTTGCACAAGCTCACCAAAATTGGACAGTTGAAGACTGGAAAAATGTTGCCTGCTCTGATGAGTCTCGATTTCTGTTGAGACATTCAAATGGTAAAGTCAGAATTTGGCATAAACAGAATGAGAACATGGATCCATCATGCCTTGTTACCACTGTGCAGGCTGCTGGTGGTGTAATGGTGTGGGGGATGTTTTCTTGGCACACTTTAGGTCCCTTAGTGCCAATTGGGCATTGTTTAAATGCCAAGGGCTACCTGAACATTGTTTCAGACCATGTCCATCCCTTCATGACCACCACGTACCCATCCTCTGATGACTACTTCCAGCAGGATAATGCACCATGTCATAAAGCTCGAATCATTTCAAATTGGTTTCTTGAACATGACAATGAGTTCACTGTACTACAGTCGCCTCCACAGCCACCAGATCTCAACCCAATAGAGCATCTTTGGGATGTGGTGGAACGGGAGCTTCGTGCCCTGGATGTGCATCCCACAAATCTCCATCAACTGCAAGATGCTATCCTATCAATATGGGCCAACATTTCTAAAGAATGCTTTCAGCACCTTGTTGAATCAATGCCACGTAGAATTAAGGCATTTCTGAAGGCGAAAGGGGGTCAAACACCGTATTCGTATGGTGTTCCTAATAATCCTTCAGGTGAGTGTGCATGTATATATATATATATAATATATATATATAATATATAAAATATATATATATATATATATATATATATATAATATCCTCACCCTCCGCGGGTGGTCTCATTTTTTTTCAACGCTCAGAACTTCTAACAAAGACCTGGGAGCTTGAGGGTTCTGTGCAGTATCTTTGCTGTTCCTGTACTGCACTTTCCTGCACTGAGATGTCTGATGTCATTCCTGGGATCTGCTGTAGCTCCTCCAGTTTGGGGGTCTCTGCCCCAAGTGCTCAGATGACCACGGGCACCACTGATACCTTCACCTTCTAGGCCTTCTCCAGCTCTCCTTTGAGCCCCTGGTATTTCTCTAGTTTCTCATGTTCTTTTTTTTCCTTATGTTCCCATCACTTACTGCGATGTCCACCACTAAGGCTTTGCTGTATTGTTTATCCACCACCACAATGTTTGGTTGGTTCGCCATCACCATTCTGTCAGTCTGTATCTGGAAGTCCCACAGGATCTTGGCTTGATCATTCTCCACTACCTTTGGAGGTGTTTCCAACCTTGATTTCAGGGTTTCCAGTCCATACTCTGCACAGATGTTTCTGTACACTATGCCCGCCACTTGGTTATGCCGCTCCATGTATGCTTTCCCTGCCAGCATCTTACACCCTGCAGTTATGTGCTGGATTGTCTCAGGGGCTTATTTGGACAACCTACACCTTGGGTCTTGTCTGGTGTGGTAGATCTGGGCCTCTGGGCTCACTGGTTAGCTCAACTGTTAATGTGTGGGTAATTGGGCAAGACCCTTCAAGCTACTGCCTACCTCATACAATAATGAGTGTGAATGAAACTTACGAGATGCTGACTCAGACGTCACCTGGCCAAACAAGGTCTGTGTCAGGTGTTGTCGAACCAGAGCACCTTGATGAGAAATGGGTTACTGGAACAAGATGGAGATGGGTGAGATGTGAGAACAAAGCTCTGTTGAAATGCTACTTCTCTAGTGACCCGAGTCAGAGGGGTTACATGAACAGGATGTGGGAAAAATGGTTACTTTGAAATCCGCAGTCCAAGCTTACGGCTAAGCAACTAGTAGCTCAGTGTTCCAACATCCGCAAATGGCAACCGCTATATATATATATATATATATATATATATATATATATATATATATATATATATATATATATAATTTTATTTTTTGACAATAGCTTCAGAAGAATGAGTGATGTAAACCCAAACTATTAGCACAGTGCAAAGGCTACAATTGTCAAATGTTAACACTGGAGTTGTTTACAATGTGCACTCCAAACAAAATCCTATTAAATATATATCGCAAATCAAATCACTTGTCAAAAAAATGCAATTATATTTTATTATGTAATTGTGCAGTCCTAATTCACACTGCACACAAAATCAGTATCTGCTGATTGCATTTTTAATTTTTTTTTTTTCGGTACAATTCCTCTCCCAAGTTGTTCGCTATCTTTCTATCTCTCTTTCTTTCAAATGTCTGGTTCATGGCAGCGTCTAAATCTTGTTTTGAATGAGAGGCTTTTAATAATCACAGATAGAAATGTCCATGCTGCATTTCACAAGGGATTTAACAAGAGAGATACAGAGGACAGCGTCAAACTGCAGGCTCTATCTGGGTATCAGATCTGGCTTGTAAAAGGGATTGAATGATAGAGTAATTTCAACCAACAGACAAACTGAATAGAGATGTTATGGAATGAATGGAGAGATAGGTCAGTTGTTAGGAAAAATGACAATCTAGACTAATGGTGGTGAAGAGAGATCAAGAGGTTGAGGCGACAAATGTTTTTTTTGGGTTTTTTTTCTGTTGCGATGGAGATGGGGATAATGAGAGAGGGTATAGACAGCAGATCTTGGTGACTGGGTGAGAGCTAATGCTTGCAGACTGACTGCTAGTTTAGATTGACATGGTATAATAAAACATACACATAAGCCTTTCACTCAGGTTTAGATCAGGGAGGCCGTTCTTCCCGATCACACCCCTTTAGGTGTCACTATCATTGCCCATGTGGGCGTTGATGTTCCCCAGTAGAAAAATGGAGTCCCCGGTCGGTGCACTGTCTAGTACCCCTCCCAGGGACTCCAAGAAGGCCGGGTACTCTGCACTGCTGTTTGGCCCGTAGACTGACACAACAGTGAGAGACCTGTCCCCGACCTGAAGGCACAGGGACATGACCCTCACTGGGGTGAACTCAAACATGAAGCGACTGAGCTGTTGGACAAAAAGCAAGCCCACACCAGCTCACCGTCTCTCCCCACGGGCAACGCCAGAGAAATGGAGAGTCCAGACTCTCTCAAGGATTTGGGTTCCAGAGCCCACACTATGCGTGGAGGTGAGGCTGACTATATCTACTCAGTAGCACTCAATCTCCTGCACAAGCTCAGGCTCCTTCCCCCCAGTGAGGTGACATTCCATGTCCCCAGAGCTAGTCTCCATGTCTGAAGATCCGGTCATCAAGGCCCCCACCTTGTACTGCTGCCCAGATTTCTTCACATGAGCCCCCACAGATCCTCCTGCAGGTAGTGGGTCCACAGGAGGGTGGCCCCATTTGCTCCTTTGGGCTGTGCCTGACCAGGCCGCGTGGAGAAAGGTCTTGCTACCAGGCGCTTGCTGACGAGCACCCACCCCAGTAGTGGTGTGCTGTTATTGGACTTCTGTGCTGGTCAAAGCTTGTCCATAACAAACACCATATTCAAGCAGACTGTTCATCAGCCACCCCACCCCACCCCAGTAGTGGTGTGCTGTTATTGGACTTCTGTGCTGGTCAAAGCTTGTCCATAACAAACACCATAACAAACACCATATTCAAGCAGACTGTTCATCAGTGCACATGGCACCAGGACACTCTAGACCGGAGGTCAATGATTACCAGAACACCCTAAGCCTGAGGTCGATGATCGACTGTGTTGTTGTGTCACCTGACCTCTGACCACGTGTGTTGGACAGTCAGGTGAAGAGAGGGGCAGAGCTGTCAACCTATCACCATCTGGTGGTGAGTTGGATTTGCTGGTGCAGGAGGAAACCAGACAGACCTGACAGGCACAAGCGTACTGTGAGGGTGCATTGGGAACACAGGACACCCATGAAAAAGAGAGCCCAAGTCCTCTCACTGGGTTCCCCTGTATATATAAAGATAAAGAAAATAAAGAAAAAAGGTGTTCTCCCTCCCAAGGCACTTTAGTTCTGTGGACCAGGGTTCGAAACCCGTTCAGCACATGAGGTTGAATCTTTCAAGTTTTTTTTTTACCCAGCACACCATGTTCTTCACAACTGGCACCAGTTAAACTTCACTGTGTGAGCAGAGAAACCCGAACAACAAGCTTGAGCGTTTGTTATGTCCTGTGTAAGCCGTAGTGTAGAGGTTATATGACATATTGCTGGTTCAAAACCCAACCCTGACACTTTGACATTGTCACTGTCCACAGTCACTCGCAGTGGCTTCAGCTATTACACAATGTCTAGTTTATATTGCTGTACCCACATTACATACAATATATTCTCTACTTCTATTGCTGTTCACACTACATAAAGCTAAGTTAGCATAGCACACATTGTCGTATTAGCCGCAAATGTAAAAATGATAGAAGATGGCTCTAGTTGTGACCTGCTGAAAGACTAGGCGGCCCACTGGGTAAAGGAGGAGTGACGAGGAGGTGTAGAGAGGAGCAGTCAGAGGGGTGCAGCGTTACTGTGTGTGTGTGAATAGCATTTCCATATCGGGGATCGAGTCTCTAAATACAGCTTGTAAATGACCCTAATTTTATGAGGGCTATTATGCGGTCAGAGGAGGCGCATGGGTCAGATGCTAGCCCGGGGGCAATGTAGTTTACCCCCTGCTAGCAAGCAGTGCCCCCCCATCACCCTCTCCCCCTCCTGTCCCCGCTAGCTTAAATAGCCTCGTGATTGATTGATAATTATGATAATTTGTTTGAAATGATTATGTGGATATTATAATCACTGCCACCCCAGCGTGCCACGGGGTAAGAGCCATTTTTCATCGCCGAGTTTTGCCCCCCGGTTACTCTGACTGTGGCAAGAAGGGGAGAGGGGTGAGGTAGGTCCATGGGCCCTGACTTTATTGTGGAGAGGTGAGATGGGTGAACATAAATTTGAAGGGAAAAATAAACATACCATTGTGATATAGTGCCATGGTCAACTCACAGCTACAAGGTTGTAGGTCCAAGTTTTTTGGTTGCCATTGGTTGTATGTATTAGCAATGTCAAAAAATGCCGAAAAAGGCACAGTGAGCTAATTCTCAACTAGATACTCCTAAGTCTTGGCCAAGATCTGAGACATAGGGCACATACAATTATATTACAATTTATTTATATTTAAAATATTCTTTGTTCAAATAAATAAATA